>NC_139805.1:6308270-6540770 GCF_963457635.1 Microchirus variegatus
ATGTGTTTAATTACATGAAACTAACCAGCACACTGTTTGATGTTTTCTTCTTGCAGGGAGAGAAAGGAGACATGGGAAATGTTGGGAAAATTGGACCACAAGTAAGTTTTTTTTCTCTCTTTTTTTGGATAATGACGTGACTAATCTACAACAGGGAGTCTGTTGATTAGATGCTTTTAATTAAATCCCTATGTTGTGGTCTAAACATGGTGCCTCTCCTGAAACCTTTATTAGCCTTGGTGTAATGCACACATTAGTTTCAGATAATGTTGAAGCGTTTCTAAAATTACGCGAATGAACTTCCGAAGTTCCAAAAAAAGCAGCGTCTGACCCAATGTTTATGTCATGAAAAAGTCGGACACTGTCCAATCACCAGACAGTGTTTTCACCATGGAACTGTAAAACTCCACAGTAGAATAGAATGAGCAACAACAACAGATCCCCTGTTTAAGTAACCTTGTTTGATTTGCATATTTGTTCATGGCTTTAAGGCTGCCAAACCTTATTTTGTTATGTCAATTGTTGACATCTGTTGTCCAAGAATCAAACTTTGCATGTCATCGGAGTAGAGTGACTAAAGTAGTAGATGTTAATCCAAGAAAACATTGTGTGTTTGTTCATTAAATGTATCCCATAGTTTGTGTTTAGATTGTTAAATGATTCGATGAAATAATTTCCTGCCAAATCACAGTTTAATATGTCTGTGTCTTTGTACCCAACACGAATGCTGTGGAGAAATGTCAGGAAATGTAAAATTCTTAATTGCACAAAACTGCTTTGTGTATCCAGAGCATGTCCATGATTCCTGGAGGCCCTGTTATGTTAATATTTGCATTCTGTGCATCGTGGAAACAAACAATTGGGCCATGTTGGATTGTGTTTGCTGCAGTGCACATATGAGACGGATAAAGCAGTTACTGGTCCTTTGAAGCCATGTGGCTATGCAGAGGAAACTACTCTCTCTACATATGGAGGCTCTAATGAATGTCATTACATCACTTTGCAGATAAATCCAATGTGCAAGAGCCTGAGAAAGTCTGTTGTTGACTGGTAAAGGTTAAGGTTGATGTGAGGAGGCCTACATTTGCTTGTCACCAGAGGCCTCTCATAAACGCTATGAAGTGAGATTTTACTGGAGGGATTTTTTTTTTTTATTGTGTAATGTATTTCAGCCAATTAAGAGAAGCTGCTGGGTTCTATTTTTATGTCACTACCCAGCTCACAGCCAATAAAACATGCATCAGTCCTCCAATTTTCCAAAGGTAGCCACAGATGTTCACATGACAGAGAGATTATATGAAGGAGATCCTTAATGCTCTGGACAATGTGCACGTCGTTCCTGCGTCTTACGTTAATAGTTATGTCCGTACATGTACTTCCAGATCAACTTCACCGTAGTACTCTTAAGAACTCCCCATGTTGGGACCCTGTCACATGGAAACCCTTTTTAAACCCATTTCCCTCTGTTAAATGATAATAGTGCACCACAATGTCCCACTCCATCTCCTAATTAAGGGATTTGAGGTCATTTAAGAGCTCTTGTTCCCATGCCCACAGGCTGCATCCCCTCACGGTCACTCACATACTATTAATCCGGTGTTCAACTGCTTAGCTTGCCATTGTCCAACCGTATCATGTCTATGAGGTGATGATGTATGACATGACACTTACACAATAATATCAGCCTTTTTTTCTTACACTCAACATTAAACATGAAATATGATAATATTATGAAGGAAAGTTTAGCTCTCAGGAAGACACTCATAATCTGTTAACTACTTAAATATATCAATGTGTAAGTTGGAAATCCAGCAGTGGAATTGGTTCTATAGATGCAACCACAGTGTGACCAAACTGCCCAGAAGTAGAACTGTAATTGGATAATACTGCAATGCAGTTAGGTTTGGATGCTCTGTAACTAACAGTGCCTTGCTTGTAATTTCGATTTCTATTGTCCTCGCTGTGTCATTAATCAAACTAAAGCAAAATCAAGAGTTTGAAAATGCACAGTTACTCTCTTTGGGTGAATGTCTACCCGGCGATGTCACTGCGCTGCTGGTCTAGACTCCAGTAGAGAGACTGGCAAAGGCCCAAACCACAGCTCCGATTCCAGACAACTGATCTGGAAGTGGTTAACTCATTTGGGAAATCTCCTTAGCTTACACAAAGACTCCTTCACTAAATACTGTGTATCTTTCTGGTGCCATTGGTATTTAGTTACCGTGAGCCAAGAAATAAATATACACTAGTCATTTTCAATCATTGCTATTGTGTCCAAGAAATAGGTTTCACAAATTCAATAACCCTCAAAAGTTTGTTGTAGTTTCTTTTTCAGTGAATGATCACTGAATGTTGACTCCAAATGGATTAGGGAAACAGATTTGTAATCAGTAATAGCATCTCAAGAATACTGGCAAACAATGTCATGTGTTTTTTATTTATTTATTTATCTCTCGTTGTTACTTGAGCAGACACTGGTTTTACACTGAACCCAGGAAACATGGAAACAAATATGCTTTTTTTTATGAAAGGTACGGTGAATCTTTTGTTTTATACAAATGGAAACAAAGAAAGAAACACTTTCATGAACTCAGAGTTTTAAAAAAATGGAATTCAGAAGTCAACATACAGGTTTCTCTTAAACCCTTTCTTTTCCTTACGTAAGCATTGCACGACCTCCAGAATTCCAAGTGTCAAAACAGGCTGGAAAATAATCCCGAGATGACTGAAGATCATACTTTGTTTGTCATGTGTTTTTATGCTGAATACTGTTTCTCTCCTCTTCTCCAGGGTCCAGTAGGCCTGATTGGAATAGATGGTGTAATAGGAATTCCCGGTGAAAAGGTAAAGAGTGTGTGTTATCTATCATTACGCTGTCAGTCAGCATCAGCTGCTTGCTTGTTGCAGGCAGACCCCCTGTAATTATGGCTGTGTTAAGCAGCACTGGCTTGAGGCCCAAGTGGGACCAAAAACACATGCTTAGGTAAACATTCAACACTCTCACAGCCACATCAATTACAATATTGTAAAAGCCACATCCCCATCACTTTTCCATACTCCAGGCTCCCATTACCTCCCAGTCTGACAGAAAGTAACAAGCAACATTGCAGCCAACCTGCTTAGGTGAAATGGTTTTTCTAGCAGTCTGGGTTTTGATTATCCAAACTTGATGATGACGATATTCTGTTCAATACAACTGACTGTCAGCCATTAACGGTCCAATGTGGGAGGGTAAGTGGTTTGCGTAGCTTTTATTTGCACTTCAGACCAGGCCCTTGCTTTACGAAGGCTGCTATGTTTCTACAGCAGCCCAAATGGACAAACCAGCCAGAGTGCGTGTGTTTTCCGTTTTGAACCTGAAGCTTATTATGCAAAGGAAGAAGAATATTAAATATTCTTCTTCCTTAGGGTACCAGACAATTTGTGTCTGGTATGTGAAGGTCACCGTAGTTCCCTGACATGCTTGGTACAGGGAGGCATGAGCAGAGAGGAGTCCTCTGTTTGTTGTTATCTCCAGCCTCACCACTAGATGTCACTCATTCTTACACACTTGACCTTTAAAGGTGAAGTAAGTAGTTTATAGTGCCATCTAGAGGAGAGGCTGACATTTACAACAAAGAACTGCTCCTCTGCTCACCCCCTCCCTTCCCTAAACGCTACGGTATCCTCAGCCGGTCAAATGTCGTCCTCGTCGTCTTTCTCCGTGTCATCAGATGAGGTTCGTGAAGCGAGGGAGAGGGTGAGCTCTCCACTTCGTAGCAGACGAAGCGGAGAGAGTGGAGGCGGGACTTCCGCTACAAGTAAAGCGACGCTTTATTTGTTCTCTCGCGTTTGTCCTTACAGGCTCCCGTAGAAACATGGCGTCGTGGCAATGCAGTAGCGGCCCGCGACCATGTTATTTTACATGACTTTTTGAAACACTACAAAAATGAAACAAAAACTATTATACAGCGACTAGACAATGCAGGAGCACATAATATGTATAAAAAAGTGGATTTTGGGTCATATAAACCCATAAATACTACACAGTGTCCCTTTAATGAAGTAAAAAGGTTGAAACAATATATGTATGTCTTGCAGACACCATAGATAAAATATGTCATTTTTATCGTTTGAAATAAATGTATCATCCATCCATCCATCTTCTACCACTTTATCCCCCACATGAAGGTAGCAGGGGGCGCTGGTGCCAAACTACACCCAACCTCTCTGTATGTGGTGGTGTGTTTCTTCCTTAGCTGATATGCACTTTAAACTGCATTAATTAAATTTCAGACATCTAAAAACACCTCCCATTGCCCCTATCACTATCATTCCCTCCCTATAGCTTAAACTCTTTTCCTTTCCATCTAATCCATAATCCCCCTGTTTGTCAGAACATGTTCTTGTAATGGGGAAGCCTTCTGCCTGCCAGACTCTGATTTGCTCTCCACCTTCTCACACAAAACCCTCCTCCTGAATCCGTCTGTCAGCACCAGCCATACCCTGACAGCTCACAAATTCCTTTCACATTGTATTTGTATTTAATTCTGCTGCAGCCACAGCCACTGAATCAGACTTGTGTTTCAATACATTGCCTTAAAACTATCGCACTCACCATTTTGACAGGAGTGCGAGAAGACTTGGAGCGGTACTTGTACAGTCATGAAAGTTACACAATGCAATGGAGGATTAAAGCATCACTGACACGAGGGGGTTAGAGTGGAGACCCAGACAGGTTTACTGCCACCAAGTGGGCTCCTAAAGCATCTGCTTGCTTTAAAATCCACTTAACCAGCTGTTACACTAACCTTCTGCATTTAAGAAGCTCCAGTTTCATGGTTCTTTATTAGAGAACATGTATGTGGAGCTGTGTTAAAGTTTCAGGTCATAGTTTAATGATCCGTTCTCTCATTTTCTTTCCCCCCCTTTATTGTTTTTTTTCTGCAGGGTGACCGTGGACCAGCTGGTCCAACAGGCCCAGTTGGGGAGAGGGGGCCGAGGGTAAGCACAGTCGTTCAGGATGTAAAGCAGAGCTCTGCTTCTTGTCTGAGAGTCAGTCAATCCCAGAGCCAGAGTGTATATATTGACAAAGCGGCAAAGCTATAATAGGCCTACAGGAACTTGGATATGTTGTTCAGTAAACTAACGTCTAAGGATGATGAATATAAAACAGAAACACAAAGTAAGTTTGGCTGTAATTTTATGGCAGATGTTACATATCAACAAAGCTTCATTTCACTCGAGACCTAAAGGGTTCCAGGTGCTTCATTGGTTTAGCTTTTGCAGATGACTTTTTCTTTGTGTGTAAAAATTCTGCCATATAAACTTGTTATTCTCCCCACAATGTTGAAGATGGCAATGAAAAAGAACTTTCACTGACTCAATTAAAGCAATGGGAATGTTGTTGTTTGTTAAACTTACAGTGTGCCATACCACTTATATATATTATATATATATATATATATATATATATATATATATATATATATATATATATAAGTGGTATGACTTCTCTGAGGTTCTCAGTCATTTCTCATGATTTGACATCAAAGCGCTTGAACAGAGAGACTGGCCAGCATCACTCACTCCCACTGTATGGCTCAACATGAAATGCTTCAGAGGCAGAAGATAAAGCTTCATCTTTACAGATTAAACATTTGCATGGAAGTGACTCACTGTGTTTTGCAATAATATTCTCTGACTCCGTGCAGGTAGTTGAAGTTGGGTTTGATTAATGTTTTTTTATTGCATTACAAGAGAAGTTTGTGTTACTTTTTTCAAACTCTCAGACAAACAAAGACATGTTAACTGTATTTCCAGCGTCTGCGGTAGAGCGAGAACGTCCTGAGTTCTCTTTTGTCCTGGGGGCCTTGGATTAACTTCATATCTGTGGCTTTTGGGTTGAGATCTAGTTGACTGGCAGACAGGCTAGAGGGCAAACTGACTGCAAGAGAGGATGACTAATATGGAGGCTGGCTGGTTGAATAGTTTGAATAGTAACTCATTGCTAGTGTGTCTGTGTCTCTCTCACTCTCTGTGTTCTGGTATTCCTTGTGTTGTGGGGACCTAAATCTGGTCCCCATAACACAAATTACTACATTTTAAGGTAAAGACGTGTTTTAAAGTTAGACTGAGGTTAGGGTTAAGTTAAGCTTTGAGTAAGTCTCTAGGGAATTAATATTAGTCAATGCAATGTCTTCTGAAACGATGGCAACCAGTGTGTGTGTGTATGTGTGTGTGTTTTAGGGTTTCGTGTTAGGGTTAGGCACTTAATTGTGATGGTTAGTGTTAAGCCCAATTTATACTTCTGCGTAAAGTGCTCTGCGTCGACGCAGAGCCTGTCTCAGAGCCTCTGCGTCGTCTCCGACTGCACAAAATATTTTTTAAGTGTCCGTCACTCCGTCAAGGGACAACGGAGACGGCAAGAGCTGCGATTGGTCCTCAGGACAGGCCGAGCTAAGCTGCTCTGTGCCGGCTCACAGTGAGCACCGAGCGTCCACACATGCGGAGCTGATCCCCGCCGATAACGCCGCTGCCAAACTATAAATACGTCATAATTTAACACACACAGCACATGTTTAGACTCTAAATGGCCAATTTCTCGCCTCAAATTATCTAAAAACTGCGTTCCGTGACACAGAAAAGTGAGAAACGGCTACTGTTTCAACAACAACAGTCTTTCTCTCTCTTTCTTTCTCGGACGCCATTGCTCACTGTAGCCTGAAGCACAACAATCTTGCGCAGCGACCCCTACTGATCGTGCGGGAAATTGCAGCGCGTGTCCGTCACCACGACGCAGAAGTATGAAGGCTCGAGGCGTCTCCGTGGTGACGCAGACGGATAATGCATTACGCAGTCGGAGAAGTATAATGTGGCCTTTAGGGTTAGAGAATGCATTATGTCTGTGATTAGGTTTGAATTAGTGTCCTCACTAATATAACACATTTGTATGTGTGTGTGTTTCTGACAGAAAGACATAAATAGATTTACTGTTTGTAAGGAGCTATGGTGAAATGAACAACGCACCAGCTCTTGCTATGTGTGAGGAGGAGCAGTTCATACAAAGTTGTGCGTTGCGCTCCTTCGCTCCGCATCACAATGACAGTTTCTGTTTCCATTTAAAAGACGATTTGCAGGAATTAGCGCTTTTCTGGCAACTCTCTTTTTTTTTGCCTTCAAGTATCGTCTTTTGTTTTTGTGGTAATAGTCTTTATTAGAAGTTATAGACAGAAAATGGGTGGTTGACGGTGCTGTAATGAGAACTGTAAGGCCTCATCTGTTCTTTCTTTCACAGAGTCTGGAGAATATTTTAATACAACTTAATATGAAACAGTCTTAATTTACTGCCTTATTTAGTGCACATTCTTGCAGGGCTGCTGTGCTGCTGTCCTTGCTAGCTTTTTTTTAAAATCCCAAAGCAACAGTACACAACAAATTGAATAATTTATTCAGTAGTAACATCTACTCTTAATATGAAAGATTTATTTTTTTGTGGTTTCCGGCCCAAATTTTTATGTTGTTTTTTTTTTTTTTTCTGTTTTGAAAAAAGGGTTATCCAGGAGTGCCAGGAAGTCCGGGAGACATCGGTGTGCAAGGTGCACTTGTAAGTGTCATATCATCTTGATCCCTACGTGGTGTCAATTAGATATTCGGTGCACTGTGATGTCTGAATTTTTTCATCCTGTTCTGTGTTCAGTTTGCTATCTTTTAGTTTTAGGATGAGTCACACACACACACAAACACACAGATTAGTGGTTCTCAGTGGACTGAGAAGCATCTGTGCACTGACTCTTTCTCTTGGAAGATTAACTTGGAAACTCCTTAAACTTGTTAAACACATGCTTGTTTTTTTTGTGAACGTAAAACTTAAGAGACTGATTTTTTTTAATATCAGTTATTCTGTTTGTGCAGACATGTGTAAACAGAATGTCTTCACTTGGGTAGTGATCACACTCTAACTAACCTGGAGTGTGTCTTGTCCTCTGTCTCAGGGTCCACAGGGGCAGAGGGGTACTGCAGGCATTGCCGGGCCAAAGGGCAGGAGGGTAAGAACTCTATTATTATCTATTCTGGCTTCTTTTTGTTATGTGAGACTAGTTTCAACTTCCATGAAAACTTGAACGAGACACGTGGCTGTCTGTTTCACATCACTGCTCCAGTCCCATAAACAAAGAGGCCAGTCGCAGCAAACAAAAAGCATGTGTTTTTCCTAACACTTGGCCCAAATTTATTTATAGGTGCAATTTACAATTGTTTCAAAAAAGCCCCATAAATATTAAGACATACTTGTTATGTTAAAATGGATGAGGTGCAGTGATGCTGGTGAGACACCGTGTGGCTGCGAGGTGAATGACACCTGAAGGTGAAGAGGTGAAGGCAAAGCGGCAGCTTTATATGTAAAACACATTGCATACACATGAGCGACTGTGAGTGTGCTTTACACAAGAACACAATGTGATTCTGAAAACTGTCTTGATTAGACTCATGTCACAAAACTTACAGAAACTATGTCTGAGTGCAAAAAAATGAGAATCTCAGATAAATGACACACAACATGATCACCATCTTCAGTCAGACTTTACCTTTGTTTTCTTACTGAAGATGATCCACGGAAAACACATCAACAGTCAGTGCCCAAGCTGATCATATCCAATCGACATTCATTCATTCATTTATTCATTCATTCATTCATTCATTACTACTTACCCTTTTGAGGGCTGTGGAGGGAGCTCAGAGCCAATCCCAGATATAATTGTGCTAAAGGTGGGGGATGGAGTGTGTCTATTTATTTATATGATTGAATCTAATACATTCAATCAATAACTATTTTACTGATTTTAAGATAGAGACTTGTGGCTCTTCCTAGTGGTTATGCTGCTAGAGAGTGAGTTGATAGGGTGACACACACACACCATCACAGTTAAGGGCCTGATTTACTAAGATCCAGAGTAGAGAGTGCTAAATTGCTTGCGCCTGCTGCTGGTTTGCATTTTGTAGGTGACTTATTTAGATTGCTGCCGCAATTGACTACAGGCGCAGAAGTAGTTAAGACCGCCCTATTTAAATGAGGATTTTCGCTAGTCAAGGGTTGTCAACATGGAGAAAGAGAAAGAGCAAACTCGACTGAAGTGCAAAAATGAAATATTAAGCCACTGAACAGCAAAGGACCTTCTTTTTTATGCCCCTGCAATATGATAGACCAGCTGATGAACTGAGAGTTGCCAGGGAGTGCTCTGCTGTTTCTGTGTAAGATCACACATAGGTCTACTTTCAATAGATGTGTGACATGTCCTCAATACTTATTGTCAATAAGTAAATAAATAAATAAAGCTGATCATCATGTGGCGTGGCTGCTTTTCAGTCCCAGTCCGTTCCTGGTTTCATCTGTGTTCATTGAGTCAGGCTGTTTCCATTACGCGTGCAAACCGCCTTTGATCTATGCAACGGGACAATCGATGTAGATATAAATCTATGTGCTGATTCAGATAGTTACATTAAATAGTGATTGTTGTGATTATTTATTGCATTTAAATGTGCCTGGAACTGTGGAAACCTGCCTGTGAGGTTTTGGTGACGTGTGCGCCGCACTGTCCACCGATCAGCCAAACTGCCACTGCTGCCTGCGCTTCACCGTGTACCGAGAGTAGACCAGGTTGGAGCTGGACCCGTTAAGGAAAAACGGGGAACATATGACCCTTAAAAAACAAAACAAAAAAAAAACAGATAGGTACAACCCCTCCTTGAACCACAAACTGCAGACCAAGGTAAGCCCATACCAGTACAAACACGCATTTCTCCTCTGGATATCTCTATTGAATTTATTCAGATATACCAAATAAGAAATGAATGAACGTAGTTGAACTGGAAAAGCGTAATTTCCTAATGTACAAAAAGTAATTTTGTTTATGGATGTCTCAGAGGATTATGCTTCAGCGGATGTGCAGAAGTATGTGCGTAACCGCAGCCATGTGTGCGCACCGCTGTGCCAGTTAAGACCGGCCTTTCAAACGTGCTAATTATAGACGCAAAAATAAGCACGGCAATCAGTTTCAGGTTTGATAAATCATTTTGCGCGTGCGAATATAAGATATTTACATTTTCTCTTCCCAGCACACGCAAAATTGCCTGTAAACGCCCCACATTGCATATGCATTAAGGCAAGACCGCTAAATGGATTGCGATAGCTAATTTGCCCGTCTGTGAGGATTGCGCCCTGTTAGTAGATCAGCATCGATGCAAATTTGCGTGTGCAATCCAGTTTGCTCGCGTTTTTGCACGCGCAAAAGTGCCTTACCCTTACCCTAAACCAAATTCTAACCCTAAAACCAGTTCTTAACCTTGAAAAAGCCCTTTAAAGTTGTTGGGCCCAGACAAAAAATGTCCTCACAAAGATAGGTTTGTACACACAAACAGTGTGTGTGGACACTGTCTGGTTTCCATGGCTTCAGAGGACATGACCTTTTTGTCCCCATAATGTGAGTATGTAAACAGGTCCCTGCAACATGAGTAATACCTGGATCATCAAGTACACACCTCAGCAGTTTTGCTAAAATAGCCTTTAAATCTTTAAACGGAGTTCAGAGATGGTGAGAAATGAACAAAGAAGAAAAATCTGTCTGCCTGGAAACGTAAAGAGTGACTTCTGAGTCTGAGTAAAGGCCAGAGGTTTATGGAGACGAGGAGCCGATTTGGTTATCAAAGGTGGAGATATGAATGACAAGCAAAAAGAAAAAAATGGAAGAGTCTGAGGTTGTATTTACAGATCTTTATCAATCACCCTCCACATGGAGTGGTGCTACATTGCTGGGAAACTGCTGGAATGCCTTTTGGGAGTGGTAGGCTGTGGCTGTGACTGCATCAGGTTGGAAACCCCCTGAAGCAGGCAGAGGATCCTGAGTTATTACTGCGTTGTTTATCTTATATTCCAGTGTTTACTATATACGTGGTACGTCACATTGTGTATGTTTTTCAGCCCATAAACGTATAAGTGTAGTGGTGGTTTGTTGTGAGGTGACGTTCAAATGTGTGTCTCGATGTGTTTTTCACACACAGGGGCCCCTGGGTCCAGATGGCCCACTCGGAGAACCAGGCCCAGAGGGCAGCAAGGTAAACGTGGAGGTCACCATGTGGGAAACCATGTGTCTGCTTGTGGTGGATTCACAAATTTTCAAACAAATGTCTTGTCCTTTTTTTATTAGTCATGGTATTTGTGCTGGAACTGTCTCCTAGACTTAGGAATACTGCTTTTATTTATTTTCACAGTTAATGACTTGTTTGTTTCCTTGCTTCCTGTGACCAAGGGAAAGAATCAAAATGCCTTTCCTTTTGTTTTCTTCTTCACAGGGTGAAGGAGGTGACATTGGACTAAAAGGAGAACCAGCATTTATTGTAAGTTCTTTGAGAAAATCGTCTTTCAACTTTTTACTGGCTTTTGTAAAACACAGTGGAGCCTTATTTACTCCAACAAACATTCAAGTCCATTGTAGATGTTTTTGACCATTGCATTGTCATGATGCTGTGAATGTTTTTATGTCTAACACATTTCTGGGTGAATGCTTCAGGCTCTGAACACATGAGAAGGATTTTTTTATACTATGTACCCTTATTCATGCAATGATGGTCATAAAACATCATCCTGCAGCATCTTGATTTACAAGCGCATCCTTTTCGTGCTCAAACACCTCATGGAAAATACATTACCACATGTAATTTTGAACATTAGCACTGCATCCAGTATACAACATAAACCCCTGTTAAAAAGTGAGAGGCCTTTCATCAGCTTTTTATTTGAGTGAGCCTTTGTCTTCTCGCCTCTGTATCAGGTTATGCCCACATTTAATGACTGTACGTCTGCCAGCTTATTGTGAGGAACCTGAGCTTTATCTACTGAGGAGAAACAAGATGAAAGTGAATGAATGAATGAATCGTTTATTTTGGGCATGACAAGTAACAAACATCTGCACACATCAGCATTTAAATTCATACACATGACCGAAAGGGACAGCGGGAGAAGCAAAGCTTATCTAGTCCCGCCCCCATTACACAGAAAATGTAATTTTGAATACAAAATAAAGTAAACTTTGTATTCAACTAATCAAACTGAATGAAACTGGACAGCTTGTTTTTAAAGTTTCACATTATTACAAGCATGGCCATTAGGGTGCATCAAATTTGAATGGGAATTTTAATTCCAAAATATCAATTTGGCTGGAATTTCATTTTGTTCCAATGGACATTAAAATGACTTTTGCACAGTTTTGAGGAATTTAATTGAGATTTAGGGGTGCCACCTACAACACATGAACTTTTGTGAATTTTTCGAAAAAAAGAGCAATTTTTAGTTGAATTGCCAAGAGGTTGACCTGGAAATGTTGAGTACAGTGAACTATACAGTAACATGTCCTATAGGGTTATCAAAGTAAAAGTTGTTTGTTTGCCCTTTGGGCAACTTGGGCATTTCTCAGAATTACTTTTTCAAGATTCTCCATTCATTTGTCAATGTCAATGGGACACGTTCACGTGGCCTTACCCTGAGTGTTGTGCAGCAGTGATGGATGTCGGACACTCATATAAAGTTTAATTGACTTTATTGTTAAACACAAGGGGCTGATACTGACACACTTAAAAGAACAAACCCTCTCTAGTGGCTAACTCATTGGCAACTAACAGGGCCTAATGGTAAGAGCTGACACTAACTGAACTTCAAACTTAAACGCTCAGTCTGTGCCTTCCTGGCCACCGCGCCGGTGATGATTCTATCCTGACCGCTAGTCTGGCAGGGACCAGTTGGTGAGGGCAGCATCTTAGGAGAGCTGGATGCTGGGGTGGGTTGTGTTGTGAAGTGCCTGAGAATGAAAAGGATACAAGCTCAAGGATAGTGTTTAACATCATATCTTCCATCCATCCATTATCTACCGCTTTTTCCTCCACCGGAGGGTCACGGGGGGTGCTGTGCCTATCTCAGCAGACATTGGGCGATAGGCGGGGTACACCCTGGACAGTTCGCCAGTCCATCACAGGGCCACATATAGAGACAAACAACCATTCACTCACACACTCACACCTACGGTCAATTTAGAGTGACCAATTCACCTAATCCCCATATCGCATGTTTTTGGACTGTGGGAGGAAGTTGTTCCGAAGTTGTTCCAAACGGGGCTCGAACCAAGGAACCCGGGTCTTCTTGCTGCAAAGGCAAGAGTGCTAACCACTACACCAACCGTGGGCCCACATCATATCTTAGCATACTTAATATCACTCAATTACGATAAACCATGCTTGTATAAGCCGCAAATTTTAGTCTAACTTCATCATAACTTACCCTACAATCACTACCAGACTAGGCCACACTGTGCTCGCAAATATATTTATATTTAAAATGTTAATTTACTGTTACGACTACAATACTACTCTCAATAAACATGAGACATCAATACTCTGAATATGACATTGTCCACTCTAGAATACTGTTATTCAGCTTATGTAATAATACATACCCAACACAAAAACAGAAAGATCACCTCAGTTTTCTTGAGCTGCAGTCTTGTTTACCTCAGATCTCCATGGCAACCATTGAGCACTGTTTACCACTTCATCCAACAAAAACAGCTGTGTGGTAGCAGCCCTAAATCATCATGTATTGGATATTTTGCATGTGTTGATTCTACATATATTGGAACACTTTTAGCACCCGGCCATATCAAAATTCAAGAATTGTGTTTTTCGATGCACCCTAACGGCCATGTGTGGTAGTGTTTGTGTTTCATTTGTTTGTGTCTAATTTGAGTGCCACATTTGGCAATAAACTACATCTGATGTGCATCATAATTGATGTACCCTGTTGACCCATGACACTAATATAACACAAAATAAAGTGTAAAAATATAATAAAAGCAACAAAAACGACAAGACAATATCACACAAAAGCACAGAGAAGATAGAAATATATAAGAATGAGAATAAGTCCATACAAAATGGTTTTGAGACTTGATTTCAAGGATTCCACTGAATCTACGAGTCTCATCTCCTCAAGTCGGTCATTCCAAAGTAAAAGTAAAAGTCTCCTCAAGATTCGATTCTAAAATTACTCCATTCGAGGATCTAAGGACTCCATACAAGGTTTAAAGCAGGGGTCTCAAATGACCTGGGTGCCACTTAGAGTCTACTGTGGTCAGGAGAAAGGGAACTTGGCCACTTCAAGTCCCCGTCAAGGGACCCTGTCTCTGTTGTTCATTGTTAATTGGACACTCTAAATTGACTAAAGCCAGAGAGGGGGCACACATCCTGTGTAGCAGCTCCTTGTTCTGGTCACAAGCACTGGATAAATGGGAGGGTTGTGTTAAAAAGAGCATCCGGATCCTGGATTTTAAGGTGATATTAGGTGGTGGGCCATTGAGATAGATTGGGGGGGGGGGGCACATGTGGCCCGTGGGCTGCAAGTTTGACAGGATTGGGGTGATAACAATCCATAGAATAGGCAGCATGTTAATTATAAGAATGGCAAACACATGTTGACATTAGAGCTTTAACAAATGTGTTGTATTGAATCATTGAAGGCTTCCTGACCACATTTACTGTATATCATCAGTTGCATTACATACTAATCTGTGGTAAATTCTCAGAAACTTTGAGCAGGAGTCAATTGATTTGAATTAATTTGTATCGTGAAGTTGTTGCTTCATCTTAAAATAACTCCAGACTCTCTTAATTATTGTAAAACCCAGAATAAACACTGACATGCAATCAGTGTGCTTGATTGAAGCTACATATCGGGACTCATCATTTGAATTCTGTTTTTGAAGGGAAAGACAGGCAGTCCAGGAGAAAGAGGTCCACCTGGAAAGCCTGTAAGTAATGTCTCACTTGTTGTTGTTTTTTTTTTTTTTTCTTTATTCACTCGACTCACTTTAACAAGAAACATCTTTAAGGCTACAGACAGCACAGGCTTGTAAAACGTCCCCACATCCTCTTATTACCTGTAATAATATATAATTATCACTTAAGAGTTTGTTTTCCCACAAAGGCACACAAGAGGAAGTTGTCATATATATAAAAGATAAACACTGACTTTATCCCTACACGTGTATCCCCTTGATGCATCTGCTGCTTATTTGGAGGCTTTACTTTAGCAAGCGGCATCAAAATCACTGTTATGATTTACGGGGTTAGGGTTATTAATAGGGTTATTATTTTCATAATCGATTAATCTGTCAATTACATGTTCTATTAATCGAGTACTTGTCTGTTCTGTAAAATGTCAAAACATGTGGATCAGTGCTTCACACACTTGGACATTATGATGTTCACCAATGTCATGTTTTCAGTGATTTCTTTGTTATATGGAGCGAAGAAACCAGAAAATATTCACATTTAAGAAGTTGAAAGATCAGAAAGCTTGTTTTAATTATTGGAAAAAAAACTCAAAACCAATTAATCTATTATCAAAGTAGTTGATAATGGATTAAAACTAAAAAAAAAAACACACCAACATCACTGACACTAGACTCAATTTCCTACTTCTGTACTTTAGGTATTATTCTTTTGCTATAGTGCTTTAAATTGAGCAAAAATGATTGGTGAAGTTGCAGCTGAATATCTTAACTTTAAGTGGAGAACGTATGCAAATAGGTAATGTAAATAAAGATTATTAGTTCATTATGGCCTACTATAGCATAATTGTGGTTAGATCCTGATACAAGTATAAAAGACTTATTCTGAGTTATGAAAAATGAAAATTGATTTACATGCTGGACCTTTTTTGTGTTTTTTAAAAACACTTTTCAAACTCTGATGTCTGAGCCAGACACCTGTTAAATAAAGAAAGAAAGAAATAGTCTTACAATATAATAATAACACGTCATAGTAATGTCCACAGCAGCAGCACATTGCTTTTTTTTTGAGTGCTCTCTGGTGGACATATGATGTAAAGGCAAAATCATTCCAATCATGATCTCAAACATATCTGAGGCATTTCTTTACTGTATTGTCTTGGTCTTGTCTAATCCTCGCCAATATCAGTAAACGTATCACGCCAATAAAAGGCTGGCTGGGCTATTTTTTGTCAGATTCCAACTTGGATTTGACTTCTACAACCCCTGAGGATGAATTATGTTGTATTTTTTTCAAAGGTAACTAACAGTGACACAGTGTCTTGTTTAAGTACCATGGAATACACACACACACACACGTACAGTATATGTGCTGCCAAAATGGCCCTCCGATCGCCAACTCCTTGTATTTTTTTCCAGTTTCTTCAGACGTAAGGTTTGACGTCCTGTTAAAGGATGTACTAACTGATGTTCCACAGATGTTGAAAACATGCAAACAGCAAATCAAGAACAGATTCTAAAAGGCTGCTTCATGTGGGCTGTCTAATCGTCAAAGTGATGATTGTTACTGTATATTCACAGTTGGTCTAAAACAGTGGAGTCCGTTTGATCCGTTTATGGCCGAACTTGGCACGGATGAGCCTAAGTGGAAGAAAAGCTCCAACACCTGCGTGTTGAAGTGGTGTTAGACTCTCCCTCAGTTGTTTGGCCTGTTTCTTTTTCTCTCTTTTTCTCCGACAAATGAGCTGCTTTCTACTTTCTGTCATCGCGCACATGTGGCAGTTCAAGGTTGTTTGTAATTACTCTTTGCAGACACAGAAATACACACATGCAGGCATGTGCCCTCGCCCCTGATGAGTATAGCCATCTGCATTTGCATTCACACATGCACTAGTTTTGACCTCCTGTCTTTCTGCACACACACTTAAGTCTATTGCAGGAACTTTTCAAATGTCATTCAGTGTGTTTGTGTGTGTTTTGTGAGCCATTATATATTAACTGTATCTTTGATCTGCCGTCACTGCTTAATGTTAAAAGAAAAATCAACTCCCCTTTCCTCAGAGTCTCCCTCACTATCATCTATCACCATCAAATACAGTATATTAAACCTGTGGCTGCTGAGTGCAGCAGCAGCAGCAGCATGTTTGCCGTCCTCCTCTGGAATCATAGTGCCATCTTGTGTTTCATAAAAATCTCCATCCAAATCTTGTATTTCAGGAAAGCTTTGAACACTCATTTTGATTAATATTTCAACCAACATTTTTTAAGTTTCATTGCATTCAACTAATTTTCAAATGGGAATTTTAAAAGAATGCAAGTAGCCAGTTGCAAAAGCTGCAGATTCATTCTTATTCTATATAAATGTAACATAACATGTCGGAAACAATGAGGGCTGCAAGTATTATTCAGTTATTAACAGATTACTGAATTATAATAATTAATCCGTTTGAGTTTTTTTCAGGAATTAAAACAGGCCTTCTGATTTTCCAGCTTCTACTTTTTTACTTATTAATTGGTTTTGAGTGTTTTTTCCAATAATTAAAACAAGATTTCTGATCTTTCAACTTCTTAAATGGGAATATTTTCTGGTTTCTTTGCTCCATATAACACAGAAATCATTGTAAATCATCTTTTTCAGGTTTAAGAAGCACCAATCAACATTTTTTTTTTACATTAACAGTTAATTTATCGATAAAATACTCATCAAACATATCATTAGTTAGCCTGGGAGGCAAGTTTTCATCCTGGTATTAAAATATAGAGTAGTCAGTGTTTTAATGGTGTCCTGTGGTAATGTTCTACCATTAGTTTTAGATCTAGTACATTTTGAAAAGGTATATTTTCCACTAAATTGTTTAGCCCTTGTACACAGACGTTAGATTCTTTAATTGGCAACAGTTTTACTTGTTTGTTTTTGAGTCAAACACACTCATATTCATCGTAGCGTGGCATCATATTGCACTAGGTATCACTTACACTGCTGTTTAAAAGCGGGGGTGTCTCGTATAAACTTGGCAACAGAACCCGAACGACAACAAAAAGATCCGATATCACAGCCAATCACTTTTTTTTTATTGCATCAAAGAGCTGTGTTATACTTGTACACAACAGGCAACACTGATAGGCCAGTCACTCGTCATGTTTGTGGTTATGTTGATAAGAAAATTACAGATTTTTTCTCAACCTTGTTTATTGTGATCATAACAACAAATGACTGGAGCGGCGCCGAGCTTCATGCTTGTGTTTGTTTTCTAGGGAAAGCCAGGTATTCCAGGCAGCGGTGGGGAGATTGGACCACAGGGTGAACCAGTAAGTTTGATGTCATCCTGACATGGTTATTACAGACCACACGCTGTGGAATCCACAACACCAGCGGTCAGAATCTTATCTTTCAAAGGTTTCACGAGGAGGGAATGAAGTTGTTTATCATCACCATGTAGTTGCGTTGTTTTTTTTTTTTGTTTTTTTTGGGGGGGGGGGGGATAAAAGTCACTCTGCTTTCCTCACACCTCAAAACTCCACACATTCTTGGATAAGTCGGCAAGTTCCTGATTTTCCTGGAAATCCACCAAACCTTCAGGGACATCAAGAATGTCAAACAATCAGATACAAATATTTATTAGGCTGAGATATTCCAATGACGCCAGAGGCATGCCTTATGTTATGGGTCTCATCTTGCTTTTGGCCGATCTTCAGATTTCCTCCAGGCGTTCTCCACTCTCGTATTTCCTTTTCAACAGATTTACACCTTGAACTGTGTGTGTGTGTTTGTTTTGCCATTATTTGAAAAGCTTGTGTATTATGTCTCTTCTAGGCCTTTGTTCCCTGATTTAGTGTACACACAAAATGAGATTACTGTATCAATAAACCACTTTTTTTTCCTCAAGGTATCTTGTCATTTCTTTTTTTTTCCAGGGACCTAAAGGACCTCCTGGGGAAGCTGGACCAGATGGAGAGCAAGGGCACGAGGTACTTATTACCTAGTTATAAATAGTTTATATATATTTACATATATAAATAGGTTTATAACTATATTGATTCAGTGTTATTATAACGGCACAAATCACACATATATTATGTCTCTTTTTTGTAGGGTGTGCCTGGTACAGAGGGGGAACCAGGTCCCATTGGAGAGCCAGGTTTAAAGGTCAGTAAAGTGAAAACATGGTCATATACGGCATAGTAAATATTTATTTCTAGTCAAATTTAAAGTTTATCATAACAACTATAATAGTGAGATAAATAAGTGATTCATGCTTTTATCAATGCACTTTACTCAGGACCAGAAGCATTTTTGTAAAAATATTTTCAAAAGTGCTATCACATAAAAATGATGGTTATTATCTGATAACATTACAGTTTAAAAAATATCCAGGTAATAGTATCACACATTCACATTAAATATTTGTGAGTCAGGAAATGGCTTAAGTCAGACATCCCATCTATAAAGGACCGGTGTGATATAATCTACAAAACACTGTATTTATAGTTTTGTTCTTCGGTTTTACAATCTCCCTCAAGGATTGAACACTCCAATGTTCTTAATTTGTTTGTGAAAATATGATTTTAGTAACTAGCATTGGTGATTGGACATTAGAAGAAAAATAAAGGATTTTTGTCCCACACACATTTTTCCATTGATTTTCCATTGAAGTTCTTGTAATCCCCAGGTCACTACTATGGAAATAAGACATATCGTTAATTTCCTTTCACAAATGATATGTGTTACCCCCTAAGTGCAACCATGTCATATTTTCCGCAATCACCTCTCGCAACCCTGCATCGAATTTCTCCTCAACATAACTGTGACCTTGAGTGAATCAACAGCTCAAGTCTAACACTGTCTCCACAAGTATCAGTGGTTAGTGTAAGTAGTGTAATTGTGTTTGACCTCCTGACAACCCTGGTTTGTGCTTTGTGTTTCTGCAGGGTGATGCTGGGCCTCCAGGATCTGAAGGAGAGCAGGGGCACGAGGGGATACGAGTGAGTGACTGCAAACAACCCGCTAATCTCTTCCTTCCTTGTGTTTGGGTAAATCTGACCCAATTGTATATTTACTCCGTCACACTCTGAAGAAGACGTCTGATGTGCTCGTTGCGTGAAGAGAGCAGGATGATGGAACTGGTTCTGTCAGGTGGATTATGCAGGACATGGACTGCTCCAGTCTCACCGTCCATTCTGCTCTGTCCTGCTGAGTTTGATAATTAAACTTTTTGGTAACGCTTTCTTTTACAGTCCCCTAACTACCAGGTATTTACCTGGTAAATTCATGGTAACACAAACATGTTACTAGGTAGTTACCAATGGTAATAAGAAAGTAAATACAATGAAACTATGGCCAGCATACTGGACATTTACCTGGTAACTCAATCTTGATTTACCATACATATAACGGGGAAATAATTACCTGCTTATTACCAGTGGTAATTTTCCAATAACACAATTTAATTTACCAGGTAATTACCCTGTATTTTGGCCATGGTTTCATTTTTCTTACCTTCTTATTACAGGCTAATACCTAGTAAAAAAATGTTGTTACCATATATTTACTGGGTGAATAGCTAGTTATTAGGGGACTGTAGCTACCTGCTTATTACCAGCTTATAACCTAATAACACACTATAATTTACTATATAGTTACCAGGTAAATACCCAACATTTTGGCCATAGTTTAATTGTACTTACCTCGTTATTACCCACAGTATTTACCCAATAACACACTATAATTTACTATATAGTTACCAGGTAAATGCCCAGTATGTTGGCCATAGTTTCATTGTATTTACTTTCTTATTACCATTGGTAATTACCGAGTAAAGGCCACATTATACTTCTCCGACTGCGTATGCGTTATCCGTCTGCGTCACCACGGAGACGCCTCGAGCATTTATACTTCTGCGTCGTGGTGACGGACACTCGCTGCAATTTCCCGCCCGATCAGTAGGGGTCGCTGCGCAAGGTTGTTGTGCTTCTGGCTACAGTGAGCAATGGCGTCCGAGAAAGAAAGAGAGAGAAAGACTGCTGTTGTTGAAAAAGTGGCCGTTTCTCACTTTTCTGTGTCACGGAACGCAGTTTTAAGATAATTTGAGGCGAGAAATTGGCCATTTAGAGTCTAAACATGTGCTGTGTGTGTTAAGATATGACGTATTTATAGTTCGGCAGCGGCGTTATCGGCGGGGATCAGCTCCGCCTCTGTCAGGACGCCCGGAGCGCACTGAGAGCCGGCACAGAGCAGCTTAGCTCGGCCTGTCCTGAGGACCAATCGCAGCTCTTGCCGTCTCCGTAGTCCCTTGACGGAGTGACGGACACTTAAAAAATATTCCGTGCACCCGGAGACGACGCAGAGGCTCTTCGACAGGTTCTGCGTCGACGCAGAGGACTCTGCGTAGCTACGCAGAGCACTTTACGCAGAAGTATAAATTGGGCTTAAGACTTTTAGGTTACCATGAATTTACCAGGTAAATACCTGGTAATTAGGGGACTGTAAAAGAAAGTGTTACCAACGTTTTTAATGGAGCTTGATCACACAGCAGAGCCTCAGCCACACACAGACATGTGATTTTCTCCCTGATTGTTAATACCGTCTGATTAAAAAGATATCCAGGTAAACTTTCACTCTTATCCCAATAGTTTTTAAGCAGTGATGATCTAAGAAATAATTCTAGTGTTTAGATCTTGTGCTGGCTGGCTCATCTTACTGTATGCTGAGACAGACAGAGGAACCAGCAACATTGGGCTAGTGAAGCAAGACAGCTGCAAATAGGCTGCTGGAATTTAACTGATGACACAAAGAAGTGCCCATGAAAAGTCTCACAAGTGAATTCTACTGCTCAAAAATAGCAGTTTGATGACAGTTAAACACCCCGCCCCTGCACAGCCACTGTACACAGACAACTGCTCCCTCAGTCGGGTCTGATAGTGCTGCTTGACAGAGCCCTGCAATCTTACATAACATCATCAATGGCGTCAAAATGTACACACTGCTGCTTTGATTTATGAAGAAATGTTTTCTAATATATATTTAGCAATAATGTCCCTTTTGAGGCATTCAAGAAGGTGATCATTTAAAATGCCAGTAGACATTCTTACTGTCTAACTGTAACATAACTGGCCTGAACAACAATTTCTTTTTCCCTCTGTCACTGTTGACAATTTTTTAAAATATTTGTAGGGTCAACCTGGTCCCCCTGGTGAAGACGGCTCTCAAGGGAAAGACGGATTCAAGGTAATTAGAAGTTGTTTTTTTTCACACCCCTTTTTAATTAAATCAACCATGTAGCCTAAAAAGATTTAGAGATTTGTTTTTAGTGGGTTTAGTGGTAATAGTGAAAAAGTAACACGCCCAGTTTCAAACTAAGTTGGATTGGAAAATGAAGCCAAAATAAAAATAAACACAAGTTAAATTCATATTGACCGCTCCATGAAAAGATACAATGACCCTGTTTTAACAACTTTCAATCTCTCTCTCTCTCTCTCTCTCAGGGTGAGCCTGGTGACCATGGGCCAGTCGGAGAACCAGGTGATAAAGGGACAGAAGGAGACCCTGGACCCCCAGGACCACCCGGAGAGCATGGGAAACAAGGCTTTCGTGTAAGTGTTCCACAACTTTCAAGAGGTTGAACAAGAAACTGCTCCTTGTATTGACATTTGGACTAAAATGAAACTTTCACACAGTAAAATAAAAATTAAAATAACATCATAATTAGAGCTGATTTATAATTTGTTTCAGAACTTTGGAATTTTAAATACGTGCAATTGCAGCAGAAGATAGAAATACTCTTAACCAGTGAATGCCCTTCTATCCCAGTAGGTGTCAGTCTTCTCTTCTGCCAAAGTTACTGTCACAGATTGTGAATGTTGAGCACTATCTTATCATTGACAGTCTCTTCCAAGTGATTGTTTGTTTTGCGATAAAGATCTAGATCTACTTGTGGCTGATGAGGAGTAGGAAGGTTCACGGTGTCAGAAAGAGTGAACGTTTTAAGATTGTGCATACAGTACAAAATAAATATTACTCAGTTGTAGTAAATGTTTTAAACAATATTGTCTTTCCAGCTGTTAACTTCTGCACTAAAGATTCCCCACTGAAAATGTGGTTTTGGAAATCTGCAAGTTGGTGTTTATCAGATCAGATGAACTCACCCAAACCCTGCTCTGAACCACAGGCTCAAATAGATTACGCCAAGTCAAAGTCGCAAAGCTGATGATCTCAATAAATGGTGTTTTCATATGCATGTATCAATGCCCCCAGATTTAGGATAGATTTCTGATGATTGGTAATCACTCAATGAGTCTTCTGTTTCAGGGGCCAGAAGGAAAACTGGGGCCACCAGGGAACAGAGGACGGCACGGAAAGAAGGTGAGGACTAATAAGTCACTGTGGTTTACTGTAGACATGCACTGATCTCCAGAGATTGTCTGGGGGGCAATATGTGTGTACATGAATGTCTGCCAAAGTGGCTTCAGAGAGTTTCGAAAACACCAGAGAAACAGAGAAATTCACACCAAGTGAAAGGCGAGTGTCCTGTTTCCTGCATGATCAAGCCAAGTGCCACCTCATTGTCTGGTTCCTCTGGAGATTCTCCTGCCGTTTTGTTATACGTCTCACCCAGAAAATGTCCTGTGTTCCTCATATGTGAACAACAAAAGTCCAGAGAATGTTCAGATCCAAATCTCCAAAATGAAAATGGCTCTGATTTCAGTTTCTTGAATTATCCCTGTGGTCAAATTTCAAGGAGTTGACTCAAGTGAAAGACAAAAACCAGCGACTTCTATATGTTTTATTTCTGAAGAACAATTCCAAAAGGTTTTGAGTGTTGACTGTCCCTTGGACAGCTTGTCTCGATATTTGGATTTAGTCAAATCAAATCAAATGTATTTATATTGCCCACAAATACAGAACACGTTTGTCTCATTGGGCTTTCACAAGGTTGGTAACATCCTCTGTCCTTAGACCCTCGACCAGGGTAAGGAACTACCAGAGAAAAAAACCCTCATAACAGGGAAAAAGAAAGAAGTAGAAACCTTAGGGTGAACCACAAGTGAGGGATCTACTCCGTGGACGGACAGACGTGCAGTAGATGTTACCCAAAAGTACACAATTACAAAAAATAGAGGATGCAGGATCCATCTGGATCACTGGGTTTGTCACAGCCTGTAACGAAGGCTGTTGTGGTCAGAGACTTGGGGATGACGGGTCCTCGTTTCCGTCCTGGCCTCATCCCGTTCGCTGGTGGCTGCAGAAAGTAGTAGTAGCCTCGAAACTGTATCTGGATCCTGCAACCGATTTATCCTCCACCGGAGGGTGGAGATAGGCAGGGTACACCCTGGACAGTTTGATCATCTTTGTAGTCCATGTTGCTGACATGCTGTATCCTTCCAGGGAGAGAAAGGTCCTGCAGGTCTTGCTGGTGAGATTGGTGCGCGGGGAGATGTTGGCCAGCCAGGAGAGCTGGGCCTGAAAGGTGCCAGGGGAACTCGAGGTCCATCAGTGAGTTCCCATTCTTTCTTTAGCCCAGCCATTCAAAATATGAAACTCTAATCCAGAACCAAGGGATTTTATTTATTGTTGTGCTTCAGCAGTGAAGGAGATGTAATGAATGTAACATACGTGAGATGTGAACTTAGTACTAACCATATGTATATTCACCAATTTCAAAAAGCAGAGACCTTTAGAGCAATGTATAAAATGTGATGTGTTTACTTTGTCTTTATTTAAAGTCTGAGAGAGCAAGAGAGAAAGAAAGAGAGCTAGAAAAGACTTGAACATTTTAAGAAGGTGGCTTCCATTATTTTCTTCTTTATAGAGAGAGAAATCTCTCCTCTCAAGACTTCAATGTATTGTGAAAACTATGACTAATTCGACGTCTCATTCTGTGTTAACTTGTTGTTGCATTGCTTCAAGGGTCAACCTGGAGTCATGGGGATAGAGGGACAAGTTGGGCTGCCAGGATACACAGTGAGTTTTACCTGGTGGTGGTGGTGGTGGTGGTTATTCTAACTGTCAGCAAAGGTAAACATTATGGCGACATGGTTTATCCGTCAAAATGAATCATGCCTCGAGGCATTGAATAATGTCTACAGGCGGTAAAGACTTAATCAATGCAGATCTCATCCGTGCAGGTCGCCTTGTGCCATGAGCCGAGCATGTGCAGAAGACATCCTTGTCTAGTTTGAGTCCTGGTGGAAGGCATTACATTTGATCCTTGTCATTCTCATATTTCTCATTCATCCATTTAATTACCCAAGGAAAAGAAGAAGAAAAAACAGGGGAAAACCCTTTAAAATGCCACAAAAATAATTAGGCACTGAATTATACACAGTGAAGTCAACAGGCTTATTTTTCCAGGCAACTTTACAGCCCTGCTCATTGCCAACAATACTTGGTTGAGGTTGCATAACACCTCCAGTTTATTTAGTCAGTTTTTTTTGTGATTCTTCAAACTCCACTCTGGTGGCTGAGTGATTTCTGAGTCTCTGCCAAAATCCTAAATCCTAAAGTGACAGAATGTGAGAGCTGCTCTACAAGGAATTCTGTTCAGATTAATATGCTGACAGCCTTCACAGTGGAAGTCATGTTTTTATGACAATCGTGCTGTAGCCAGTAGACGTATTATGACTTCTTTATGTACAGTAATAAGCCTTCTTTCCTTTAGGGTTCCCCTGGCAAACTCGGGCCCATAGGAACACTAGGGCCTAAAGGTGAAAAGGTAAAACGATCGTTGAACTATTGTTTGCTTTGGCATATTTCGGCTAAGCGCTTCTATGTGATTTGTGGTTGCAAAATTCTGTTCCGCATGAATAAATGTGTCATAGTGTGTTTGTTATTTACATTCCAGGGTTACCCAGGCGAGGACAATAAGATCCCAGGACTGCCAGGGCCCTTAGGTGAACCAGTAGGTCTTGCTTTCCTTTAAACTCTCCTTTCTGGTCCCTGACACTATTCACTCGCTTTAAGTCCAAGTCAGTTCTGTACCAGATAGACACTGGAGGTAAAAGTCCATACTAAACAACCCCTGATTTTAGGACTCAGGGCAGCCTCATTTTGGTATACAGTACATTTAGCCTTTGGCAAAAAAAAAAAGTGTATTTTCTTTGAGCTTTTTTCAGGAAAGTAATTCATTAAGGTCGTTCACATGCAGCATCTCAAAACACTTGAAAAATGCATGGAAGAAGCCAGAGGTTGTTTTTTTTTACCGCTGGCCCCTCTGTCACGTCAGTTGTTACTAAGCAATTCAAAACCTGGGAGCTGCTGAGATGACTGAAGTTGCTGCAGTTTCACTGAATTAATGAATGCATTCAACTCAGAAAAAACAACTAAAAACATTGTATTACCAGTGCTGCTTTTGAAAGGGATCTCTGTATCCCAAAAAGTAGAAATGTTTTCATCTCAGCGCTATGCAGAGGCGCCCAGGCGCTTCACAACAGACGGGCGTCGCGACGCCATAACTCGCGTGTCTGATGTGTATCTCCATTGAAAAGATGGTAATTTAGATACATGAACAGCCCCTTAGAGTGATACCAAGAGAGAACCACCCATTTCAAAGAGTCTTAATAGGTTTAGGAAGCTGCCAATTACACAATATCATGACTTTGAATGTATGTTGAGACACATTTCCCTGCCAAAGCACATGACTAATGACAAAGGTGTACATAGCATGAAGAGCCAGGGTCAGTGGATGTGTATAGCAGCCTTTCATATGAATAGTATTGAATTATCAAGTTGGCACAGTGTTGTACTACACATCATGAGCAACACAATGGCAGCCTGTGTTTTGCTGCAACCTGTACCAACATTGGCAGAAAGTGAGGTTCAATGTGAAATTAGACCTTTCTATTTGATCCCAGTGAAGATCCAGACTCAGAGGGTCTATAGAATATGATCTATAGTAGTTACTCAGCTCAACTGGGGCTTTGTGGGCATAAATGACGGCGTGCATTTACAGTAACGTGTGTTCCTTTGTGTGTACACAGGGGCCCATAGGAGAACGAGGAGAGCGTGGAGAGCCAGGCGATGAAGGGTATCAGGTACCATTAAAATCAACATCAGACACATACCACACACGGTCACCACAGTGAGTCCTCGTCTGTGTGATTGTTCTTTTGGTGCGTCATTGAAACGAACGCCGCTGTGTTCAGTTCACGGCAGACCACACGCACGTAGGAGAGGATCACGGAATTCCCAGCAACAATGACGGTGAAATCTGTGGTCACCTGGCGTGCTTGCGTTCACAAATCATGCACACGAGCATGCACACACAGTTCCATGATTTTTTCGATTACATTCCACTGACTTCACAGTGAATTCTTTGTATCTGCATCGTCGCTAACACTAAACGTTAAGGAAATTCCTGTCAAGACTTGATGCTTCAAAGGAAAAATACAAGCTTTGGGTGTATTAGGAACTTGAGGGGAGCAATGAATGTGTCCTAAAAGGAAAAGGAATTCTATTTATTAGTGATATCATTGTCATGTTTTTTTTGCCCTTGATCCCTGTCTATTTTCTGATTCAAATGTTTGAATATTGAATGTAGCTGAGTACTCTCACACGTACTGCACTTCTTGATCCAAATACTGAGGTTCAAAGATGTCTTTATACATGCAAATCACTGATCCCATATTTTGGAGTAGACGACGTCTCACTCTGTTAGATTTGTTGGAACTGAAAACAATCGGTGAACGTATAGTTTTGTTACCGAGCCTCGCTTCTTTTCCTCACAAACTATCTTTGACAAGTACTGACACCGGCGTGAAGAGAACACAGCTACGTTAAATCAGTGACAGCTGACACGATTGCACCGCCCGCAACGTTTGTTATTTTAAGTGACGACAGCGATGAGAAGCGTCAGCTGAAGGTTTTTTCCAGTCTGATTTGCTAAAGATTATTATCACTGGAGTTTGGCAAACCTGCATCCATTTCAAAATGCAGTGTTTCACTGCTGAAGCCAAATAATATTATTGCACTTTCACAGGCGCTAATTTCCGCTGGCTTACGCAGTAAAACTTCTGAATGTTGAGAGTATAAAGAGCATAAACAACGTGATCATCTTTATTCCGAAGACCAACTCCGTCCATTTGGAAACAGGATGTCACTGGTCTTGCGTGTGGTTGACAATGGGCTCAACCAGCAAAACGTGATTTTTGACAGACAACACTGGTACAATATTTTAATCACATTTTATTGTAAGCTCACTGTCACGTTCTGATTATATTAACATTGTTTTTCAGGGCCACATTGGTGCCACCGGCCCACGTGGGGCTGTTGGACCACAAGGTCCACCGGTAAGTCAGTAAATGTAGTGAAGTACCATAAAACTATATACTGTACAATAATGTTTTTGCACTTAAAGTCCCTGGGGTTTTATTAACACTGATATAAAAGCATTGCATGTGTTGGAAAGGACAAAGTAACATACTGATAACTGCACAGTTGTGAGACTTAATATGTAAATACTCTGATAGTTCTGATACCTGAATATAGAATAGAGTCTTAGAATCAAATATTCATTCATCTTAATAGTATTGTTTGTTGACAGTGTTTGTGGTTTGTCTTGTTTTCAGGGATCACCAGGCCATCCTGGAGAACCAGGCCCAAAAGGAGAGATGGGAGCTTCGGTGAGTCAGTGAATGTTTCTACAAGCAGGCTGCTCTATTTTGGCTTTAATAAGACTCGGTAAATCTATTAAAACAGGCCTTAACCCTTTAAGGTACTACTCAACCATTTGCCACACTGTAAGTCACTATATCTCATTGAAAAATGCTTCAAGCTGAACTCACTAACACTTAATGTGACATTCTGAAAATTGTATTTTATGAATTATGCAAACCCGGTTTATTATACAGACGTCTCAACCGTTTGGTAGAGGCCTGTATCTGAAATACTGTAGGGTCTAATTTCACGTTATTGTTATCATAAGTAAATAAAATAAAATCATAAAAAATGCTTTGGCTTTTTTTCTTGGTGCGTACCTTAAAGGGTTAATCATCCACTGCCAGCAAGGGTGTTTTTGGTTGTGTGCTAAGTTTATACCTGACACTGTGGAATAAAGACAAATCCCTCTGCTTGCTGCCAGAGTGAGGCCAACCACAGAGTTTTGGACAACACGCCACTTTCCATTTTCCACCTGATATTAGACGACCCTGCTCGTACAAACTCGAGGATGTCAGTTGCATCAGAGAGTGTTGGCTATGAGTTGCAGTCTTCACAAGCAGAAACACAAGAGTGCAACGTTTTTTTCGTTACACTCATAACTGCGGGCATAGTTTTCTCAAATAACACAATGTTCTCATCTGTTAAAGAACATGCTTAAGCCTTTTTAACGTCCTCTTCCCACAGTTTTTCACCATAGGAGCTCTCTTAAGGGCTTAGGGATGCCTTGTAATTAAACTTTTGTCTTTTCTTAAAATGTAATTACTGTGAGTACCTCCATGTTAGCTTTATTCTACTCCATTTCTCCCATATTTATGAAAGGAACTTTGACTTTTTGATAGCTTGGACGATCACATTTGAGCATTAGGTGCAAAGGCAGACAGCTTTTTTATGAAAAGACCTTCCTTAACGCAAGTTGTTTAAATTCATCAGCCTTGTCAGAGGATTTCTGATTACATAACTGTAAAATCCCCACGTGAAATAATGCTGAGCCTCCTTCAGTTGAATTAAAAAGCGAAGCGTTCCCAGGTTTCCTGACATCACAGATGTTCTTCCACATGTGAAACAACTTGTATGCAACAGTGTTTATACAACCAGTTCAGATTCTATAGAAATATTTCTGTCTCCATGGGAGTATTTCTGTTAATGTATTCGTCTTGGCTCGAGCTTAAACTGAGTTTGAGAAAAACCTTCGCTTGCAACATATGGAGACATATAGATGGCATGCTTTCAAATATCAGGCACTGAACAGTCTGGCCTGGATACATTTACATTTTGAATTACATGTAATGGCATAAAGTATTGTTAAAACAAAACTGTTTCTGTCTTAGTCGTATGGCACATATTTCACCTGGACTGTATGAACCCATATATAACACAGTCTTAAAAGTTTCTGCTCCTCAATGAAAAGGGAATGAGATGGACATGTTTGTGCGTGTGTTTACCCAGGGGTCAGCAGGACAAAAAGGAGCAAGGGGGCTGAGTGGAACTCCTGGCATTGAAGTGAGTATCAAATCATCTCCACTGTGTACATGGTTAAAAGACAACCAGCAGCAGAAAGAAATAAAACAATCATTCAGGATGGGAATTAGTCTAAATTCCAGGCATTGGCTTTCCTTGCTGTCAAACTTTAATAATCTGTTAATTGGGTGCAGAAATCACATATTTTTGTTGGTAAAGGTCTGCAGGAATAATATGTTTTTTTTCATCCAGAGAGGAGATTGAGTGACTTTATAATCGTTTCAGGGGCCAAGTGGTTTACCTGGACTCGTGGGAATGATTGGATACCCAGGATCAGATGGTCCCCCCGGACTGACCGGTTTAACAGGACTACCTGGGAAAATGGGACGTCAGGTAATAAGTGACAGTGATTATCATACAGATAGGGACTATAGTCACATTGATTTGAGTGACGTATGGTCTAAAGAAAGTCATGTGCACATAAATGCAATACCTCTTACATATGGTGTCTGTTTCCTGGTATTAAACAGACTATGTGTACATTCACATTCGTATTTCCACTTTAATAACTTACTGTATTCTGTCTGAATTTGCCACATATATGTTACAATGTTAATGTCACACATGATATAGATGCCATTTTACCTCCCTGATCATTTGTAATGACGTAATAAGTCACTGAAATGTTTCCTAAAGGACAGACATGACAGGAGTTGTTGAGGTACGTGAATAATGAGAAGTCTGACTTCTCTCAAACATCGTAGAGGCAAGTGAGTTGAGAGAGATGACAGAGTGTGTCATTTTGTTGAAGGGAATCACAGTTGAACATTTCTAACCTGACTATGGAGCTGACATTGACGCGCACAGGAACAATGTGTCACAAGATCCTGACTTCACAGCTTTGTCCATTTTGTGCCGCCATACATTCAGTCATTCATGCATTCGTTACACAGCAAAAGTCTGAAGAAAGTGCTGAAGAAATCTAGGCCACAAATGAATAAACATGTGCCTCCTAATATAATATACTATGGTGGATTTAGTGCAGAATAAGCTGCTGTGCAGAACTGTGTTTACCTCATTACCCTCGTTGCCTTTATTTGACTGTATAATATAGTATGTGGCTAATGTTTTTCTTGAGTTATTTAAATTATACATACAGTAGGGCTCACCGGTGGCTCACCTAGTTATACTGATGCTCGGTACTAACCCCTTTTTCTCCTCTGCCTTGTGGTCATGCTCCACTGGCACCACCAAAACACATAAAGTCCAAAGGACATTAACAAGAAAAGCGGATTCATGTGACTGAGAGAGTGTGACTAAGTGTCATATAAATGTGGAGCCTGATTGGATTAAGATTTCATGCGTTACTCATGCATTACTTGTAATAATTATTTTAGCTACTTCATTTATTCACTTATACTAAAATGAACTCTTTTCCGGGTAGCATGTTTCTGTTGAGCCAACAGCCTGCTTCTTTGCTTTTTTATGGTGCTATTTGTCTATAAAGCATGCCGGGCTGTCAACAAGCTGAGGTCAGCAGGAAATGTGTGTCCTTATTAGTCATTATTCCCATAATTGTCATAACCGTCTAATTTATTGTTTCCTTATTATCTGCTGCATATTCATTCCTGTTCACCTTGCCAGCTGGATGCTATCTGCACATCGAAAGGGGGAAATTCGTTTGGAGCATTTCTGTTTCACAGTTGTGAGCAACAGGAAAGAAATGCAAGCTGAAAGTCGCTCTTGACGCTTTTGTCCGTATTGAAATTCAAACACCAGGCAGGTGCTGTAGCAGCAGTTCCTGCCATTCAAAACAAGACCCAACACACTTATAATGCACGATAATGATAATGCAATAAGAGTGAGTGTTGTATGGATTAGTGATGTCATTTAGATTGTAGATGGTCTAGATCAGGGGTGTCAAACTCAAATACACAGTTGGCCCACAACGTAAAAACTTGTTGGCCCACATTGATATTTATTGAATAATCTTCTTCCAGATAACAACAATTAACATTTTCAATACTATCCAGTATATAACTAAATATTGCAGACTTGCAAAATAGAATTTCAAATAAAAAACACATCATTGCATTCATTTCTTAAATAAAATTCAAATAAAGATCATATGCTTCTTTTTTTTATTTGCACCTTTCTGATTTAATTGTAAACAGTAACCTTTTTCCACAGGCTAATCATAATTTTAAAAATAACAATAATAAACCAAATATCTAATAATAGTATCTTTGAACGTGCAACCATTCAAACCCATTCCTTGAAGTAGCATAAAAAAGTGCATGAAAAAAATGTATTTAGTTAATTATAGCTCAGTTTGCTACACACTGGCATCTCCTTTTGGATGCTAGTTCATCAATGTTTGGGCTCAGGCTCTGAGCTGAGGATATACATCCGTAACGTAACCAGTACGTTATGGAACGCACACGGATGTATACAGCGTCCACGCAGACTACGAGTGATGCTGTATACCAGCGGGCCAGCCCTGGTAATCATTGGGTATTGCTTCACGGGGCCAAATATAATTACACTGCGGGCCAAATTTGGGCCAGCGTTCGACACCCTTGGTCGAGATGGGTAATGTGCAGCAGTGCAACTCCAAACTGCTCGCTGATTTATCTGCTCTCTTCCTGGTGATCGAGGGAACAGGAGCCATAATGTGAGGCAGCGACCAGTCAATCTGTTATTCTAATATCAGTCGCTCCCCTCCTGCTTCAACACACTGCTGATGGAGCAGGAAACCGCTGCGGTCTGTGGCGTCAGAAAGCCACTCTGTGACAGGCAGTCAGTTTTATGGCTAAACTCTCCGAGCAACGCTGTCAAGAAATATTGCAACCAGTAGAGGCCAGCAGATGAGAGCACAGTGTTTTCCAGCCATGACTTTACAGCAAAGTTAGAATTATGTTCAGAGTTATTGAACTGAATGTCTGACATAGCAGAGTCCATCATCAATCAGTCACCTTCTTCTGGGTGAGGTTTCCAAAAGACATTAACAATAATGGTAAGTTTTCTTTTGGTCAGTTATGGTGAAACTTTTAAACCATATTGACTCCACATTTATGACAAAGCCTGCCACTGAATGATGTGGCAGGCTTTGTCCTGATCTTTGATGGTGCATCTGTGGATTATCCAATAAGTGCTGAGTCAGCTTGTTCGATGCTGACCTTTCTTAACTCAAACAAAGAAGTTTGACCTCTGAGTCCTAAGATCTTAATGACATCTTCTGGATGAAGTATCTTCAAGTATCTTCACTCAAGTCCAGCTCCCCTGGATGTTTGCAGCTGTGTAACCAAACACCTGATTTGACATTTTACAAAATGTCGTTGACACAACTCTGCTTTCCTCGCAGGGTCAAAGAGGCTTGGTGGGACTTGAGGGACTTGCTGGACTTCCGGGTCGCAGGGGAGAGGCTGGACTTCCTGGACACATTGGAGAAATGGGACCGCCTGGACAGAAGGTAAAAAAACAAAACAAAAACAAAAAAAAGTTTTGTATTCTAAGTTGTTGTTGCAAAGTTCCTGCCTCGGCAAAAAAGTGACCTGACCTGTGTTGGCTCAGGGGGAGCCTGGTCTGCCAGGAGACAGAGGAGCCTCGGGATTCAAAGGCATGGAGGGAACTTCTGGTGACCAGGGCAAGAAAGGCGATCTAGGACCCAAAGGACAACCAGTATGTGTATCTATGATCTACAGCATCTTTATCTCCATCGCATATTAAATATCCATCAACTGGAAGAATAACAACAGCGGTGTTGTGCATATCATTGCAGGTTAATTTTATAGGGAATTTGCTCATGTACAAACATGGACTAAATAATCTATTTCATGAAAATGTTACCGGAAAATCCCAAAAATGCTGCCATTATTATGAATATTTTAACAGCTCTTGGTTTATTTCTAATATTTGAACCTCTGAATTATCGTTTTTATACCTTCTTTTAATGTTAATGTTAATTTTAAAGTGTTTTTCTCTCAAGAAATGTGTTCCTTTGCATGGCATACCCCCCAATAATTAAACCAAAATATGGCATAATGGAGTATATTCCAGCAGTTTAATTATTGTATATTTACTCTTTCTCTGGGGCTGATTCTCGCTGGTTAATCCCTGAAACATTAGTAAGTCTGACAAATTAATGTTGCAGTACAGTACAAGATCACACATTCAGGACACAAACTGTTCCACGCTCCCTAATAAAAGTAAATGTGTCGTCAAAAATAGTTTTGAAGCTGTAATTTTAACGTAAACTTGTTGTGTAATCTTGTTTTAAATTAATACCGTCGCTAAAATTTTGCTGGTTTTCTAAAAAATGCATTATGTTTTTCTGATACCTTTCTAAATATATATATTGGGGGGTTCAGGTAGCCAGTCTGCAGTGGGGTTGAAAATCTGTGTCTGACACTTTTCCCTCCCGGAATGGAATAAGAAATTATGTGGGCGAGACCGGGAATGGAAACACTGTGCCTGGTAAAGACGAGTTATATAAGATCCTCGCACACCAGAGACCTGGAAAAAGAGGTGCTCCGCTCTACTTATGTAACTGCTCAAAATGAAGAATAACGGAACAACACTGAGTCCCCGGCTCTCCCCTCTTTCCACCAGTTATCTCCATTGAAGTTTGTGAAACAGAGCGCAGACTCAGGCCCTTGGGTCAGATCCCTTTACACTATTCACTGAATAGAGCTTCTCGGCCAAAGTCGCAGGGTGGAAAGTGGAGCTGTGCAGAGGATGTGATTGACTGGCTGTACAAACATTGTGTCTGCCACCCTGACAGGCAGCACTCAGGCACAGAGCAGGGAGCAGACACCTAATCCTACTGTGTGTGTGTGTGTGTGTGTGTGTGTGTGTGTGTGTGTGTGTGTGTGTGTGTGTGTGTGTGTGTGTGTGCGTGCGTGCGTGTGTGTCTGTGTGTGTGTGTGTGTGTGTGTGTGTGTGTGTGTGTTCTTGTACTTGCGGCATACTGAGGACCAGTGAGGGTTTTTAACCAACAAAGTGAGGTCAATTTTACGGAGTGAGGACATTTTGGCCGGTCCTCACTTTGTATTCATTGAAATCACTTCCTTACGTTGTAAACATGCTATACTCAATTTGTCAAAAAAAAATTTTGAGACATAGTATAGTATAACGTTTTTGTCAAATTTTGGACCAAAAATGTTGGGTCAAATTTTTTTTTAATTTTGGGTCAATTTTTGTTTTTAATTTTGGGTAAAAAAAATTTTTTTAACTTTGGGTCAATTTTTTTTAAAATTTTGGGTGACACAGTATAGTATGATGGTTTTGTCAAATTTTGGACCAAAAATTCTGGGTCAATTTTTTTTTTTTAATTTTCACATTTTTACATTCATGAAGTAGATATTTGTAATTGTGTTGATTTATAAAGTGGAAATGCTGGTCCTCACTTTGTCAGCAACCCAGTCCTCACTATGCAGCAAGTACAAGAATGTGTGTGTGTGTGGGGGGGGGGGGGGGGTGTGTGTGTGTGTGCGTGTGTGTGTGTTTGGGGTTACTTTAAAGCCAGACATAAAGTGTGTGTGCCCCATTTTAATCCATTTCCCAGGATTAAAAATGACAAAAAAAAGTGAAATCTGTATGTGGATATGAAATGTGTAAAAAAGACATGGTCCTTTCGATGATATGATGCCACCATCTTTTCTGTTTGTAGGGAGAATACGGAAATGTGGGCATGGTGGGTTTGCAAGGCTTTCCAGGTCCAAAGGTAAGTCTCTGGGCACCTAAACTTACAGTTAAACAGCCATTAAACAATTTAACTGAAACAAAAATTATAAAACATATTGGAATTATATTGTTATATCAACTTACACAAGCTCATTTTCTTTCAAACAGGGACCAAATGGTGATTTTGGATTTAGAGGCTTCCCTGGCCCCAAAGGACCGATGGGTACTGCGGTAAGTTTAGCAGCGGTAGAGCAAGTAACCACACCACAACACTGCTGGTTATCAAACCCTAAACGATGACTAGGGTGCAAAGAAATGTTAAGGTCCCCCGTTCACTTCAGTGTAGTTGCAGAGCCAAAGACCTTATTACACTATAATAAATGGAACGTGTACAATTTTTCTTGTAATCGCCTTCCATTTTGTTGTGTTGACCCTCAATTATAATGTTTGTTTCAGGGATTATCTGGACCTGTAGGCCCTGAAGGAACGATGGGTCCACTGGGCAAACCTGTAAGGAGTTTTGTAATGATGACCAATATTTGGATCAGTGTGTTAATTAATGAAATTCAAGTGGAGGTATAACATTTCATGTGGTTATTTTTTCTTTTCTACAGGGACCAAGGGGTCCAAAAGGAGGTTACGGTGAAATGGTGAGGATTGCTTCAAAAACACCCCAAGTTTATATGACTTAGAGAGCATGTGATTACATGCTGCTATATCAATGTCAGGACAACACACCTATGAATTCTTCAGCGGGAAGTGTTCCGAAGTATACCGTGGTGTAAATACAAAGACCGCAATGATGGAAGCTCTGTTTAAAGATGCATGAATGCAGTGGGAGGTTTTTCGTTTGTCTGACTGTCTTAAAGCGTCAGCAGATCACAGTGAGTGAATCATAGCTGTAACCCGGTGTCTCCCAGAGGTCGCCGTGGGAACTTACAGTACGCACAGACCTCCTTGTGTAAACACTGCAAAGGAAATGCCTTGTCAAAATGTTAGCATGGTAAACCACAGTGCAGTCCACACACATTCACTTCTGTTTCCATTCTCCCAGTCAGTGATGTAAACTTTAGTATGATTCTCAGCCTTGGCCTAAACCCCCCCCCCCCCCCCCCCTTGCAATTTACGCTACCACACACATAAACACACTGTATACACACTGAGCCCACATTCATGCTGTTTCCTCAAGCCGATGATGTCAAATATGTGCATACATTCACATGAACGACACACAAAACCACTCGAAACGAAAAATGTAATCAAGTTCAGCTGTTTCCAGTGTCATAGGTACTACAGAGCATTGTTGGAGTCCTCAGCAACCACAGATGGTGACCACTAACAATGAGACACATCATAGACAATGATGAGGAGAGAAAGTTAACCTGTTTTAGCCCATGTACACTCACAAAATTATTTTTTTATTTTTTGTTTAATCATGTTAATAAACAGTCTGTGTCATGCTTTCAGGGGCCCCAAGGACCACAGGGAGGTTCAGGACCCAGAGTAAGTCTCAACTTATCTGTTTGTCTGTCTGTCTGTTTTTCTATCTATCTATCTATCTATCTATCTATCTATCTATCTATCTATCTATCTATCTATCTATCTATCTATCTATCTATCTATCTATCTATCTATCTATCTATCTATCTATCTATCTATCTATCTATCTATCTATCTATCTATCTATCCATCTATCTATCTATCTATCTATCTATCTATCTTTCTATCTATCTATCTATCCACCCATCCATCCATCCATCCTTCCATCATAGATAGATAAATCTGATCTTGTCTCGCTTGCTTTCTCGTGCTCTTATTTGCTTCGTTGCTAAAACCACATGACCACTGTGGGGGATAATTTTTCACCGTGACTTGTTCTCTCTTCCCACCTCAGGGACCCCCTGGTGCTCCAGGTCCAACGGTAAGTGCTTCATGTCATAAACAGACAGCCAGGATGATAAAAGTCAAGAATCCTGCTTTGAGATTGATTTAAAAAACACAGGTTTTGGTTTTGGGGGCCATAAAGTTAGAGGAAAATGTGTCCAGTGGACAATATTTCAGCAACACCTGGAAGGAATTTTATGACCTGTCACACAAACATCCACATGGACGAACCTGGTCACCCAAAGGTAAAGGTCACGTTGACCTAATAGAGCTTGCATTTTCTCTTAATTAAAGAGTTAATTATGAAAGTTCAGCTACAGTTGAATGTCAACAGTTACCTCTGTGTGTGACATAACATGGTGTTATGTAAAAGGAAAAAAAACAAAACTTTTTCTGGCAATTATTTGGCATCCTCGCTAAGAGACAGCAAGAGTTCCTTCATGTCGTTCTGGCTGGAGAGCAACGCTGTTACGTCTCTCCTGTAATCCAAGATTCTCTCCTGTCAAGATCTATTTCTCTGAAAGCAGAGCAAAGCCAGGACGCACTGCAGCCAGGGCTAGAATCTTTTGTCACTGATTTGCTAACATATAGAAGAGCCAACTAATCACGTCGACTCATCGTTGAACATCTCCACTTTATCATAACGTCTGGATAAAGTTTAGGCTGCTCCCGTTTGAACATTTCTAAGAACACTAAAAGCCTGAGACCCAAGGGCGCACACTGGTCTTAGACTTAAAGACTCCGCTTTACATCAAATGCATTCTGTTTTGTTTCCACACATTGTGGGATGACTGCAGTGTTTATGCTGAGTGGAATGTCTTCCCCTGGAATGTGACGGTTTATTGATGGAAGACTTCTTTTTCACTGTTTTTCTGTTATTGAAGCGTGCAACGGTTCTATGAAAAGTTTTCTCTGTAAACTGGACGTGTGTTGATTTCTGAAACCTCATCAACACGCCCATGTATTCTAAGATCTTTCAGTTTAATCACGAACGTGAAGCTGAACCTGTTATATCACATTTATCTCACTGATTTACATTCCACAGAGGCAGATATATGATTACTCAGCGGTCTACAGTCTATCAGACTCCAACGCCGCCCTCAGGACAGAGGTACAGTTAGACACCGGCTGAGCAGATTAAATATCAAGGCATTTTCATACTGTATGTCATTTCTGATTTTGACTCGATCGTCCTTATCTGTCTGAACCAGAGTTTCCAGAACACGGAGATGAGCCTGCTGGATCAGAATACAGAGATACTGAAGACTCTGCGTTACCTGAGCAGTGTGGTTGATAGCATCAAAGAACCTCTGGGCACCAGAGAGAACCCAGCTCGCATCTGCAAAGATCTGCTTGACTGTCAACACACACTTAAAGATGGTGAGAGACTTACCGTGGACTTTCAAATGAGTTTTTGTTTATGTGTGTGACGACCTTAATTCCATGTAGATGTCGTGTGCGTATATATATAAAACCTTGTCTTGTTTTCTCTGTTATTTCTTTCCTGTCTTCTGTTTGAATGGGGACTTTTTAGGTTGGTTCTGGATTGATCCCAATCTGGGCTGCATATCTGATGCCTTCAAGGTCTTCTGCAACTTCACTGCAGGGGGGAAGACATGTTTACACCCACTGGCCTCTAATAAGGTAACTACAGTATACAATTTGAATATTTTTAAATATATGAATATTCCCCCTTTTGCCCACGTCAAAGTCTTTGAACAAATTCTGAACATCAGCATGACAATAAATGCACAATAGATTGACTGATTGACTTAAAATCAAAATTTCAGTGAGTATTTAAGATGTTTCAACATTTTTAATTTAGAAACATTTGATAGAAAACAACTTAATTATAATGCATCTATGTTGACAGATTGATCACACTACATATCTTGCTGTCTCTCGCCCATAGATGGAGTTCGGTGTAGGCCAAGTCCAAATGAAGTTTCTTCATTTGTTAAGCACTGAGGCCAGCCACAGCATCACACTCCACTGCCTGAACAATCCACCCGACGACCCATCGGACAGCCCCACCTCCACTGGAAACGCTCATACGCAAAACCCCACATTTCGGTTTCGGGGCTGGAACAAGCAGATGTTTGTGAAAGACACACTACTTGAACCACATGTGCTACAAGACGAGTGCAAGGTAACTGGCCAGCGACTGGGAAGTGGATCGATAGATAACCAGAGTATGGGTCAAAAAGGACATAAAAAAAGTGACCCTAGTTAACGTGAGGTGGGTTTTCAGTTGCAGCGTACTACATTAAAAGGATAAACAGCCATCAAATTCTTATTGCACAGTATGAAATAGCAGGTCTATAGCAGGGTTTAAATATAAAAAGTGCATTTCTATGAGACGTGACCCATAGCAGGGTATAAAAAATAATAAATAAGACTATTTCCACAGTATGAAATGTATTTTTTTATTTTTTTTACAGTATATGAAATATAGAAATATAAATATCACAGTGTGAGATGTGATTTTAGCAGCATATAGAATATAAATATCACAGAATGAAATGTAATTTTGCAGTATATAAAAATAGAAATAGAAATATTTACACAGTATGAAAGTGATTTTAGCAGGGTACCAGTAAAAATATAGATATTGCACAGTTTGGAATGTAATTTAAGCAGGATAAAAATCTGTATATACAATATAAGTGCTCAGTGGGATGTATTTGGTGGGCTGAGAACTTAGTCCGACATTCATTGTGTTATATAAGTATTTAAATATTATTGAATTACTGTCAACATGAAATATTAAAAGCTTCCCTCATTTTTTTATCTGTCAGATCCAAGACGGGAATTGGCACCAGTCACATTTCCTCTTCCATACTCAGGACAGTCGTCAGCTACCTATTGTTGACATACAGGAATTTCCCACATCACAGCCCACCAGACAGCAGCATATAGAAGTTGGTCCAGTCTGCTTCCTCTGACACCAACACCACTATCCTGTAACCAACTTACATAAACGACTTAAATGCAAGGCTGTTTCAAAATGGCTGCCTACCAAAGAGAAGCTTGAACACCAAGCCTGAGCGAGTGTCCATGGGAGTTAATCATGTGCCATGGAGAGTTTTGAAAGGACTTTCAAAGGTCCATTTGAAGGCAGACCTGTAGGAAACTTGATCTCTGTGGGACATCCGGGAAAAAGGAAAGGCAAAGGAGAACAGCGTATACTAATATTTATCAAATAAATGTATAAAATGTGTTTGTTTGTTTAATTTTCCAGTCGAATGGTGCTTAGGTTGGCTGTCTATGGACCCATGTTAATCCCTGATCATAGGATAGGGCCTCACCGAGCAGCAGCCTAACCCAAACCCTCAAACTCACATATCCCTCTCACCCCAGAACACAATCAGACCATCCTAGACTGGGGACAAACCCGAAGGAGCGTGCCAGGCCTTTACATAGGAGCACTGTCTAGACAAAGGTGTATATGAGTGCAATAGCATGTGGATAATGTGCGTCTGCTTTAAATGTTTAATTTTCCCCAGCATACACCTATATTTAACCTTGTTTTCACCTGCAGTTCTGTTCATCTTTACAGATGGCGCTCTACCTCTCCCTGCTCATTGCTTTTCTAGAATAGTTGCTCATGTCAAGTTAGTCGTTTTGCCATTTGTGTTGTATGTACCGGTTACATCAAGATTTGCAATGTTGTATAAGTACTTATGTTGATTTGGTCATTTCTAATTTATGAACCATTTTTTAATAGATACACTACATATATTTGTAGCTTTTCCTTCTATGTGGTAGGTTCTTCAGGGGGAACCTGTCATTGGTGCTGCAACAAACAAGAGTCATCCGTTTTTACATTTCTTGTGTATATATTGACAGCATACTGTTTGTTTATTTATATACTTTTTTTTTTGCTCACATCACTGTATCACAGTAAATTATACTCAGAGAACTATTTGGTCAACCACAACTCAGTCTGAAGAAGTATTTATATTCTAAAGGTGTGTGTGTGCGTTAACACCTGTGACTTTTATGTTTGTCATACTGTTGTTTCAACCCATCCAGTGGCGACTATGTGAAACTGGCAGCTACAGTGAGGCCAGAGTCAGAAAACACAAATACAGTCATTTCATATTAAGTTATATTACCTTGAACAGAGTGTAATTATATAAAGTCTGTGGCAGATAATGTTGGATGCTTATGTGTAAATAATAAATAAGTTGTCAATTAAATGCAACAATTGCATTCTTTTAATCAATTTACGAGTCTGTACAAAAAGGTTAAACTTCCTCACGACAAATTATTCCACATTTGTGTCAGTTCAAGACGTTCGTAAGTCCCGGGACACACTGCGGTGCCTTTGAGCAAATTGCCTTAACCAAATGTGTGCTGCTATTTAAAAAAATACTTTAAACCAGGATTAAATGGTTAGATTCCTCTAGAAGTAACAGTTGTAATTGCTACTAAAAAGGCACTTCATGCATTTCCTGTATTTAGCCAAACAAGTGTATTCCCACCATCCATTCATACTCTAAACCAAGAAAAAGAGGCTGTGCTTAATGTTGTAATGAAAGTGTGGTGTCTGTTACGACTCATCCCACAGCCACAACAAACGTATACTGGATAATCTTCTTTGAAAAGTGGTGAGAATGTTTCACAGATTTTCACCAGTTTACTTATTCCACTCTGAAATCAACTCTCAAAGAGGACAAAAACATTCAGATCCTTACATAAAATCCAAAGGTGCCCCAAGTAGAAGGATGCAGACTGCTAAAACAATGTCTCCGGAGAAATAAATAAAATGATGCTATCAGTTTGTAAATAATGTGCCTGCAGATAGATTAGCTATGTAAGATACAGAGAAGAACTTACATGCACAAATATGTTTTGGGGTTTTTGGATAGCTACTTTTTTGGGTGAACTCATTGACAGTATTTCCTCTACACACAACACATTTCATAGTTGGAATTATGTATTTAAATTTTAAAGGTCCTGTGTGTAACATTTCATACATTCATTTGCAGAAATTGGCAAAAGTGTTTGATTACATGTTAGACTCAGAATAAGCCTTTTATAGATAATATAGGCAAAGGCCTTGGTTTACCGAGGCGACCGTTTGTGGCGCCGTGTTTATACAGAAGCCCGTAATGGACAAACCAGCAGGGGCATACGTTTGTCTCTTTGAAGCAGAAACTTACTACTCAAATTCATTTTGGTATGCAAAGGGCACCTTAGTTCCATGACATGCTGAGGAAAGGGAGGGGTAAACAGAGTCCTATGGTTGTTCTGCAGTCTCACCAGTAAATATCACACACTGGACCTTTAATATTTATAGAGTAAGTACTACCTGTACCAAAGGATGGATTATTTCTTTCATGGGCCCAAGCCTCTGTGCTACTCTCCCCATATCTTCACTACAGTGTTATTCATCCTAGTATATTGATGGGGCCAGTGTGAGAAATATCCATTAACAATCGGGGGGGGTCCCCATCTCCCATTTGTTGCGCAATACTGTTTCACCACCCCAGGTGCTACCCTGCAGTATTGGCTTCCCTGTAAGATGTGGGCTTGTGTGGGCCTTTTCCACAGCGCCATTTGGAAAGCAATTATTAAATATTAAAACATTAAAAATACACAATTAGAAATAAAATAATTTACATTATGTCTGGTTAAAAAAGATAAGAAAGAATGCAAAGTGTATTATGTATGTAGATCATATATGTGTAAAACTGAAATTACAAAAATCTTTAGGAAAACAACACGCTTTCCAATCACACTGTAACATGGTTAGACCCCCCTCAAATTTTGCATTTGAGGCTTTCAGGGGGTCTTGAGTGCTAATCGGGGGGGTCTAACCCCCCCAGACCCCCCTGTATTTCGCACAGTGGATGGGGCCCTCAGTCATGCAGGGAGTCATGCTTTTCCAGTGGCTCATACTCCTTCCTCATAATTACATGTACTGTACTAAAAAGTGTATTGTGCATCATCAGTGATGGGCGACATACTATCAAGTTTTTTTTTCTTGATAGTCTGCGACTGTTTGGCTATGCTGTGAGGGACAAAATGAATACTTATGAGCTCGTCTGTCGTTGTAGGGTTGACGCTCCGACACCAGGGGTCTCTACTGAGCAGGTTTCCAACCGGAACTCGTCTCCCACGTGCATGCTTGTGCATGGCTACAGGCGGAAGAAGGTTTGTTTTGATCTCGTCGTTGGTTTATAACGTGCGGCGACGGCTCTGCTGACATGTGCACTTTAGTTTTACCATCAACAGATATAATGTCAGCGGCGGAGAACGGAGAGAAGGAGGAGGAGGAAGAGCCGAGAGTGACGAAAAGAAAGATTTCTCTGTCTCAGTGAGTGTTTTATAACAACATCATGAGCTAACCGCTAACTCTGCTAAGTACCAAATCCGGTTCATGTGCTGAGTGCTGCTTTGGTCGAGGCTGGTCTGAATCACGATTGCTTTTTTATTTTTTATTCACAATATCGCATTTAGATGTGACTGTGTGTATTAACGTCAATCAGTTGATAGTTCACACTTGCAGCGACATGTATCATGGCTCACTGCTTTATACGTAACATGAAAACGTGTAACATTAAACATATGAAATGTGCTGTGGTCGAAAACTAAAAAAAAAAAAAGACACGTACTCGATGTAAAAGAACGGTTGAAAGGACATTTCAATAGCACGTAAGTATAGTTTACGTTAAGCATAATTCTACAGCACCCCGACCACACCAACAATATTTTCTGTCAGATCTTTTTATGAGCTCAATTAGTCATGGTATAGTTGAGGACTAGGCTACCCCTGAATTGATGGAGGGTTGTGTTTAACTTAATTTTACTTCAAGGAAGTCTGCTTAATATACAACTTGTATATCAACTAAGAAATATTAGGATAGGCCCATTCCATCCATCCATTATCTACTGCTTTATCGTCCACAGGAGGGTCGCAGGGGGTGCTGTGCCTATCTAAGCTGACTAGAGCTGCAACTAACGATTATTTTCGTAATCGATTAATCTGTCGATTATTTTCTCGATTAATCGATGAATCGTTTGGTCCATAAAATGTCAGAAAATGTTAAAAAACGTTGATCAGTGTTTGTCAAAGCTGGAAATGACGATGTTCTCGAATGTCTTGTTTTGTCCACAAACCAAAATGATTCAGTTTTAATGATTTATTTATTCTGTGGAGCAAAGAAACCAAGAAAATATTCACATTTAAGAAGCTAAAAGTATCATAAATCTTGTATTAATCAAGAAAAAAGCTTCAAACCGATTACCAATTTCAAAATAGTTGGCGATTAATTTAGTAATCGATTAATAATCGATTCATCGATGAATCGTTTCAGCTCTAAAGCTGACATAGGGTGATAGGCAAGGTACACCCTGCACAGTTCGCCAGTCCATCGCAGGGACACATATAGAGACAATAAGCCTATTCCATGGTAAATGTTCTGACAGGTACAAGTGGGTCAAGCCCAGGTGTGAGCAATTTAATAATGATGGCGTAGTTCCATTTAGCTTCCTCAGGCTTGGGCTGGATGCTGGCTTACTGTCATTGTACAGAGCAGAGCGTTCATATAAGTAACACCTGTGCTTTTTTACTAGAACATGTCAAAATGTCTGCTGTGTTTTTGTCTTTTTAACAGTTGTTGCTGTATTAATGCTAAAATTATCTAATTTGCTTTCTTCTATGCTAAAGGAGAAGCAATGCGACACCTTGTCTTTTGACAAGCTGCAACTTAAATATTAGATTTCATTGACTTTGGTTGTGGCATGATTGTTGAGGGTTGGAGACCTAACTGTAAACAAAGTTGCCACAAAGGCCTTGTATATTAGTGAGATTAGGTAACCATGAACTGACGGAAAGTTTAAAGCATCTCAGAATTCACAAAGTATGTTGAACCTAGTCAGGAGGATATTCAATTGTGGGTAATGCTGATTGAAGTTGGGATGACCAAACCATGCCAACTTCCCTTTACTTAATAACCATCAACTTTCTTTAAAATATACAGTAGTTATCATATGTAGATAAATACAGTAATGTAATGTAATACCAATTTAAATTGTGGTGTGTAAATTCATGCTTCGCACAAGTGAACACAGGCAATTATACCATCTTTCCTAACATGATATTTATTTCACAGTTTCTCTGTCAATTATTTGTTGCATTGCCTCGGTGTTGTTCACAGTCTGAGTTTTTCTCTTTTTAACAGTTGTGTTGTGTGTCAATCAGTGGAGGCAAAGTACAGGTGTCCAGCCTGTCTTACACAGTCGTGCAGGTGAGGTTATTTCTCTTAATACAAGTACTAGGTATTTTACAGCAAAATGTTATTATGTGCTTTTCAAATGGTGCATAAGCCTTCCGATCATACAGTTTAATTTGTTATGTATTTGAAGTCGTGTTTTGTGATTTACTTTTTTTTTTTTTTTTTTTTACAAAGAACAAACTTTGTTGCAAAAGAAAGGGAGAGTGTCATTGTTGTGAAGTTACATGTAAGGTTTGTGAACTCAGCCTTAATATAAAGACTGATGTGGCACTGCACTGATATCACTGACATCGGTAGCCTTGTTCTTTCTGTAGTTCACTTGAAACCCTGAAGCTAAACATACCAGATGCGAGTATGAAACTTTGCACTGTTGCTTTTGAAGCCTTCTGTTAACAGAGAGCTCAATGTAGTGTATCACAGCTTTGACAGAACTAAACCCAACTGCATGGAAACCCCCAAGAAAACTATTTGCCCATAGTTTTTTTCAAACCCTGATTTGACCCGAGGTGCTCTCTAAAGATTTTCCTGTGAGCCTCGAGTTATGTAACATGAACCAAAGGTGGAATGGATACCGGATGAAGATGTGGCCCATGGAGTCTTTCAAATAATTTATTCGTCTGTTTGCACTGGACAGTTTTTTTTATTAAAGCAAGCAGACGATGTGTGGTCCATCTTAACCTGGCTGCAGTGTTTGTTGTTTTTTTATTGACTAAAAGGGACCACAGGAATCTCAAATATCGTTTTCACTTCAAATTTACTTGCAGTAGTTCCTCTGTTCTCTTTTCTTTGATAATTAAGCAGCTGTGAGCATAAGTGTAGAAATATGTTTTTCATCTAAAATAAAGACCTCTTTTATTTCATCACAGATGGATGCTTGTTTATGTTGTTACGTTTTGCATTGAGATCCTATGTATAGGATGAGTTCTCTTAGTGAGTAGATCTTCTCCCAGATCCACTGTCTCATCCCTGCAGTTAGATAATCTTAGTCCGTTGAACATAATAGCTGTCTTCCATGCATGTCTATTAGAAATAATCAAAACTAGCTCTGTTTTTCCCCCCATCAAAAATGTTATATAATAATATATTTTTTTTTTAAATCACTTCTACCATTCCATGCCGAAATGTAATATTTACAGCTGACTTTCTGCTTGAATGATTTGTTGGTTTATGGCCAGCAACAACATGCCACTCAAAATACCAGTAATTCATGGGGCTGCTCCTCATGCTGTGGATGCCGAAGCCTTTACAATAAAACCTTGTAATAGTAAATGGCATGTTAAAGGTCATACCTGAAAATTTCATTAACATTTAGCAAAGGGCGCCTGGGAGACGTCCTTCCCCTTCTCCCATTGTTGCCTGTTGTTTTGGGCATCATTCAGCATTCCTGGATACAGCCCTTGTCGAATCCTGGCCAAATACCTGTCTATCCCCAAGTGTCTGAAAAGTGTCAGTCTTTCCACGCTTGCATTAATTCCAGTTTTACTTTTCTTAATAAGGTTTGATTGTGTTTTTCCGAACATCAGTTACAGCCTCTTCGGGGTAACCATATCTGCTAAAGCGATCTTTTAATTTAAAACATCTCTCAAAAAATGTAAATGAGGATGTTTTGGAAGAAGTATTTAGGTCCTCACTTAAACTTTTTATTAAAAGTAGTAATAAAGCTAAATCTATCTAGACATAATACAGATACATTATGTTGGTATCTGTAGTAAAAGTTCTCAGCATGCAGCATAATGGCCCCCTTTTTAAATATTATTTATGGCTGAAACTGTTGAATAGGAAATTGCTTTATAGCTACTGGCTTCAGCTTTAGCAGTATTTTAACCTTATTGCTCTTTTGAATGAATCTGAAATTTGTCTGGTTTTCTGACAGTTTGTCCCGACTCCAAAACCTCCAAAACAAACTAATTTAAAATAAACAAAAACATAATTTACCACATTGTGTATGTGTTTTCGTTTTTTTCCAGCTTGCTTTGTGTGAAGAAACACAAAGACGACTCGGGATGCAGCGGAGTCAGAGACAAAACTGCATATGTGTCTCTCTCACAGTTTGATGAAATGGCACTTCTCAATGGTCAGCATCTTTTCTCTCTTTTTTTTTTACTCTTTCCAATGACTAGAAAAGTAAAAACACCATGGAAAAATGTCAGCATATTTATTTAATCTTTTGCCAGTAGTTTTAAAAGAAATGCTAATCTTTTATGTTGATGTGTATTTCTTGTTTGTTTTCCTGCTCTGTAGACTACAGATTTCTGGAGGATACAGGGCGATTTGCTGACGGAGCCACCAGAGACAATCTCATCCGCACTCCACACAGCACCTTTAAAGTACGTCTATGGTAAATTAATGTTGGGTGAAATATGGTAGAGTAGACTTCAATACTTGAACACGTTCTCTTGAGCATAATAGAAGAAAAAGTAACTCCATTTTCAAAGCGGAAATTCAACAAAATACAAAAGTCTCACCGTACCCTTCAAACAAATTGGTGAGCTTCAATTTTATTCCAGCATAATTAGGATATGGAATTGTTTTGATATTTATCAACTAAAAACAGATGGTCCTCTCTACATTGCTGTCACTGTTGGTCATGTGTATGCTTCATAATAGGCTAAATTTCACAACTGCTCCAGCAGATCGTCCAAAACCTTTCTCCTGAGTGCTGAAATATCCAAGCAGCAAGATGAAAAGTTAGTGCTGTGCCAAGTTTAATGTCTTTTAAGTGAGCAACACACTTGTGTTCACCTTTTGAGTTATATGAGCAACTCATGTTTCCAGAGGCTGAAGTGTAAGGGTCAAACACCTGAATGTCTCTTATATCAGCTTTGTATCAGTATCGCTGCTTTCAACTTAATACATGCAATTAGCTGCAGGCTAATGTTTTAAATAATATACGGTATACAGGTATTAAACATATATAGAATATTCAGATAGTTTTTTTTTTTAAATCTTTCAAAAAAAATGGAAATTGAAGCGTTCTCCTGGACATGAAGATGAAGATCTTTTTTTGCCATAACTGTAATTCATACCGTTGTCATGTTAAAAAAAAAATATCGCTTTATACCTGTTTATCAAATTCCCTTAAAATCTTTATCACATGTATTATATGACCCTGGACAGATACATGCACTGAAACTTGACTGGTTAACAGAGTCTAGTATAACTCTTGACGCAGTAATTCCGGTCAGAGGCAGTGACTGCGTCAGTGGTCACAAATCAATCAAAGCAATGAGGCATATTCTCTATGAGAGATAAAGGCTTGGCACAGTATGACTTTTGGGATTTGGGTATCCTCCAGATTATTACTAGCACAGCAATCTGTTATTGTTCTTTGTATAGTCCCGGCTTTAAATAAATCTCTTTCATCGTCTCTTTCTTCCTGCCAATCTGAAGTCATGGAGGAGCTACATGAGTGCCAGAAAAGAAATGGCTTGTCCTTTCAAATTTAGATGAGCGCAGTAAGCAGAGGCTCAGGTCATCTTTAGTTTGTTTCTTAATCAGACAGCACAGCTGGATTAATTGAAATAGAACAGATGTTTGGTCTGTAGATCAATTTGTTCTTTTATGAGATTTCTCTCCCACTGACTTTTCCATTGCACCAACATATCACACAGTCTGTGATCCCAACAATCTGTCCATCAAGGCTAACAATAGGAGCTTTTTGTCACGTACTGTTTCACCAGAAGTTTGCTTTCTCTGAAGTCTGCTGCTAAGAGTTTTTTTTTAAAGGTCTTATGACTGTTTTCTGTGATCTGTTGTTTTCTCCATATTCAAAGATGTTTACTTTACCATCACATAATTCCTCCTGAAGCTGAATTCAGGGCGTCAATCCAACTGAAAGAGTTGGTCAGTGAACCAACTCAAGTCAGCTCTACTACTGCACTATACTAAACTATACTGTCTTTAATTTCTGTGGTTCAGATGAAGAAGCTGGCAGCAGGTGCCAGAAAGATGAGCATCACCCTAAGGTTCCTCCCCGTCACCTTCAGCAAGAGCAGGGAAAACTCCACTTTCTACCTTTCAAAGTAAGACTACAACTTCTTAGACTCATTCTTTGACATTCAGCGAGAAGACCTGTGTTCACAACCTGGTCGGACCAAGGGCTTTTCTACGTGGGTTTTCTTTGGGTTCTCCGGTTAGTCGAATTGGACATTCTAAATTGTCTGTAGGTGCGAGTGAGAGAGAAAATGGTTGTTTGTCTCAACGTGGCCTTCTGATGGACTGGTAACCTGTCCAGGGTGTACCCCACCTTTCTCCCTATGTCAGCTGGGATTGGCACCAGCACCCCGAGATCCTTTTTCTCATTCCTACGTGTAGGTTGTTAGAGCAACAAATCTTCGGCAGAATCAAATAATCATCATAGATGATTTTATTCAGATGAAACTACTTTACTTTGTCATTTCCATCTCAAGAAAGTCACGACCTTAATAAAATATGTAAATAATCATCCGTTTTAACATATCCTGCTCTGTTCCTACCACATCATAGACAAAACATTAAAATTCTCCAGAACAGTGACTGTAATACAGTGTCTAGAGTGTTTGAATTACAATCAGGGCAGCATAGCTGTAAGTCTACCTACTGTTACCAATTATGAAACACAGTCACCAAGACAACATTCCCAGTTTTCTGGTAAGGCTCATTTCTGCTTAGTCATCTGCAAAATGAGCTTCATTAGTGATGTTTTACTTAACCACAGGATGGCACTCTTGTGAAGCTCTCACAGCAGTTGTTTTTAGTGTTGGCTCGCTCCATAGTTTATCTACAGCCACTGCCATTCATGGGGTAAAACCTGAACATTTTGTACACTATGACTACTATGAAATCTAAAGTTACCCGAGACACCAGCATCTACGCTGGTGTGTAACAAGCCGATTTGAGGCTGAATGGAACCTCTCCTGTGGGGAGTTTGTCAGATTTCATTAGTGTTTATATATTTGCTGCTTCCGACCAGCACAACACACCTACAGTATACACACACTTGCTGATGAAGAACAGTTACGCTGTATTTCATTCTGCAGACGAAGCCAAACTGGTCACTCACACATGCCTTCCAGTCTGATAGCAGTCCAGTAAGGTTAGACCTGTTGAATGACATTAGTCAAACCTTTGTTCTGTGTTTTGTCATTCTATAATTCTATAATTGATGTTTTTGAATAGGCAAACATATTTGAATAATGGCAATGTAGAAATTAATGTTTGGCATTACTGTACTATTTTCAGACTACTTTTGGAAAAATCACTTGCAGTCCACACACAGGGCTGTTCTAGGGGTGGGGTGATGTGGGAAAATGGTTATCTTCAAACTAAATTCGAATTATTGAACTAAATGTCAGAACATTAAAGTGTGTCTAAAGTGATACAGAAATATCTCCTCTAACTACCTCACGTTAAAAGTTACGTTTCAAAACGTGTAAAATTCAGAAACATTTTCTGCTCAGAAACTCTTCTTTTTCTTGGTCAGTGGTACCTGCAGCTTCACAACAGGAATCTGCTCTTCTGTGTTCATTTCATCATCTCAAAGAATTTTAAATGAAGTGACACTGCGTCCCTGCATGTTTTTACACCCGGGGAAGATGCATTTGTAGGACAAAGACATCTAAGCAAGTAGTAGTAGCATTGTAAATCAGATGTATGCAATATATCTGTGTTTGTGCAATGCATGCACATGTTTATGTATTTTATAATTGAATGAATTTTAATCAATAATTATGGATATTAAGAATTGTCTGTAAATGGTAAATGTTCTGTATTTATATAGAGCTTTTCTAGTCTTGATGACCACTCCAAGCTGTTTTACACTACAGTTTTGCCCATTCACACCCATTCACTCACACTTTCGTACAGCACATCTATGTGCAGCGCATTTTTTTCTCTCTTCTTTCATAGCCTTTCACATGATGCCACCACTGCTGTTGCAGCAACGTGGAGTTAAGTGACTTGAAAACATGGTGGAACACAAGATTTTGGTTCCAGTGAAGAACCTATATTAATATTTTAATACATTTTCACCTATCATTTAGAATAAATATGTGTGATGCAAAAATTGTCACACGATAAATCATTTGGCTTGCAGTTGATACTGCTCTTATTTTGCCTGTACCCATTGGTGGTTTAACCATTAATGCCATCATTCTACCCTTGTGGTAATGTAGAGAGCAAGCCTCATTTCTACTTTGAGCCCCAGAAGTAGTGAGTGATTCATTTGTATGGACATTTTTCCAATTTTGCTCAGTTTCACTGGTGGTCTTGTCATGTCTGGCACACTTTCTCCCTCATTGGTCAAACTTCTGCCACCCATTTTTCCATTCTTTTGAGTCCTGAGCCTGAAGAAGTGGAGGGGATGGTTATTGAGCAGCATATTAAAGTTTTATGAGTCTAAAATGCCCAGGGACAACAGAAGATGCCAATCAGGATTGCTACTAAAAGAATCCTTTGTCATTCTCTCCAACTAGTTTTACGTTGTTTCTTTCCCTTTCACCACCCTGTTTTCCATCTTTAAAGACTACCTCTCTGTCATGTCTGTCTCTGTGCACGTCACATCTCAGGATGAGGCAACATGATGTCAGGTTATAGCTGCAGACTCTGCCCAGCCTCCAAACCCACACACCCCCATTTCCAACTTAACACTTGTCAGATGGTAACAGAAGGTTTTTGTAGGAAGAGACCAGAGTGTCTGTGTGCAAAGTTTTCGTCATTTAAAAAAGGTTCAGCCTCTGGGGAAATGAGCTAAAATCCCTCATCTGCTCCAGCAAAAGACACAAGAAGAGTCTTTATGCTTTCTTGCTGTGACAGCATCTACAGAGTAATCAAGAGCCAGCTGCATAGTTGTATTTCTTTGTTTATGTGGCAAGTCTCACCAGGTCTCTCTGTGACGATTACTCCACTAACTGTTATAATGTACCATTCACTCATCAGTAAATGGATGTAAGGGAAGGGATGGTATACAGTAAATTGTGAGAAATCCAAAGACTATGTGCCTCAGAATTTACCAAGTACATGATATAAAAAGCAGATGTGTGCGCAGTGTGACTGCAGCTGGTTAGTGACATATTCATGCTACGCACTTGCACTGCCAGAAAAGGATCATTACTGGCAGACGGTTAACTCGAACACATGCCTCGCGGTGGTGGTGTATGTGTGCGTGCATGTTAAGTGTGAATGTATGTGCATGGGGTGTGAGGGTTTGAGCGTGGGTCTCTTTGATTAAATGTTTGTATGCAAAATAATGACTGTGTGGCTGCTTTCTTTCCACCTCTTGCCGGTGACTAATTTCAAAATAAGGCATGAACTGTGAAGAGTTTGATGAAAAATTACAGGCTGCCTCTCACGCCAACCCTTGGAGGGTGAGTATACAACAGCTGGCATTTGGCAGAACATTGGGCAGCCGCTGTGTTAGAGTGGAATTATGTTTTCTACAGTCTCTGCCTGGCATAGCAGGCCTGGCCTGGCATTTTCCTCTGAACAGCATATTGCAGAGCTCATCAATGTGGACGATAACTTAACATACGTCTGTATAACTTCACATAATTTGTAACTAAAGCTGTTGTGGATTTGTGCCATATATGTCAGTATGTCACAAATATTCAGCCTCAATTATACACGAGACCAAATTTTTGTTTCCAGATGTTAACGGCCATTAACTCTAAAATTGAGTGCTAAAATTAATAATAATTTAGGTGGAATTAAGTTATAAATGGTAGAAATTTACATGGCATGCCCTGGTAGCTCACTTGATAGAATGTGTATGTTATATTAAGAAGGCTGTGTTTTTCTGTAATGACAAAGGATCCAGTCCAGCCGTTGCACTCTTACATTTACTTTCACACTCTGTTGTCTCAGTCATATAAAGCAGAAAAAACCCCAGATGTACTTGCACAACCTGCCACAGCTCAAGTTTATAACACTGGATTAGTGGAAAGGGGGCATTATTTTAGCACCTTCGGAATGTAATGGTACAATGATGTTCATGACGGCTTTATAAAAACCTTTGAAGGAGTTTTGAATGTTTTGAAGCATTGTACCCTAATGAAACAGATGGTGCTTTATTTTACAGTGGGGCATGACTATTCACTGTGCATGCTTATGTGCGCTACAACGTTGTCTGTTCAAAACTTAAGTTCAAATAAAACAGTTGGTAGCAACTTCAGCCGAACATAGTTTTAGACTCCAACAGGCAACCTTCTGGTTGTCATTGGCTTGATTAAGCACTGCTGATACAGAACAGAGTTCTATGTCGGCTGCCATCGGAGGCAAACCTCGCATCAGAATGTTAAGTAGCAGTTTCATCAGCATTGCAAACACTGTCATCACAGTTGGCCACATAACTGTGGGCCACACGCTGCTGTCTGGCTCTGAGTGAAATTCCTAACTGTAAATTAACCAGACATGTGAATGTGCTGCCTGAGCTACAGAGAACATAAACTTGCCATGTGTCTTGTTCGGTTGAGTGGATTTTAATAATTGGGTTTCCATGTGTGATGTTAAGCTCAAATATAATTACATAGTTTTGTACTTGGAGAAAAGAATTTAAGTATTGATGAGATTTATTGTTAATGACAGTTTTTAAATCCACACGCTGAAACTTCAGCTCAAGATGCCGCTACATTGGCAGACTATATTGGCAGCTTTTGGATAAATTACCTCAATTCTTTTTATAACTGGGACAATAAACCAGTCAACCCATATTCCGATATTTCAACACTGATTGTCGGCACTAATTATATCTCAAATGATGCACATCAAACTTCAGTTGCATGGTTGTAGACTAGTGACAAAGGACCCAACATTTCTTTTTGTTCAGCAGATTCTAGTCAATGGCAGAACAGTTAAGCAAAATGGCAGCATTTGTCTTGCAGCTGTCTGCTATCTCTGCCGCCCCCATCAATCATGTTCTCTGCGCCACCTGCTAAGGTGTTGGATCTACCGGTTAATTCAGCGTTTTTGGACACTGAATGTATCACAATAAAGTGGCCCCCATTCTGTTCTGCCATCTCAGTCCACCAACACCCACTTGCAACCCCAATCCTGGCATCTGCCTCTTATGGGTACATACTGAGGACACATGGTTTTATATGATGGGCCACTTTTTTTGGATCTGTCCTTTCCATAATCCAGCCAGATGGATTTGTGCTCTCACTGCCAAACAACCAGTAAAGAATCTGCCATCTCTTGTTTTCATGGAATAAGTAACTCAAATCACATAACAAACATAGTGTGTTCTTGTTAATAAACCCAGCCATCTTCCTCAGAGTCGGCATCTCCCACATGTATCATTGCATCTATGGGTGCTTTCACACCTACAGCATTTGGTGCGCACCAAATGCTGTGGTTCGGTTCGTTTGTGTAGGTGTGAATGTAATCTCAGTCCTTTGGTGCGCACCAAATCAACCGGTCCGAGACCTGCCTGACCTGACCTGCTTTATCTGCCCTACTTTGGTACGGTTCCTAGTTTAATGCATTATGGGTAAGAGATATGGGATAACCCAGGGTTTCCACCGGGCGCCAGTGCCTCGGAACCTCAGCGGCGCCGTTCTCTGCCACTTCAATCCCCACCGGGCGCGTTGCGAGCCAGCTGTATTCACACAAGAAACCGTGGCGTTTCCCGGTGGAAATGCTCACATTGATCAGAGTGGCAGCGATCAGCTCCGGTGGAAATCGGGGGTTAGTCCGGTTCCGGTGCCAATGGGCTTTGCAGTCTATTTTGGTTCATTTAGAACTATGCATATGTGAAAGCAAACCGTACCCACGTCTCTTTGCTACATTGTAACATTTTTCTGACTGGTGCGGACCAAAGCAATCGAACTACAGGTGTGAAAGCACCCTAAATTTGCATTCTAAAAATGTTAAAGAGTCCAATTTTCCAAAACAACCTGGGCTGTACAACATGCCATTTCAACCATGTAATCAAAAGTAAAAAAAATATTCCTGTGTTAAAGTTTGTTTTTAAACTTGTTTTCATTGACAGGAAACACATATTTGTTGACTCATTACAAAACGTTTTCATTAATTGCTAATCATTCTATGAATGGAAACCTGTTCTTGTTTATCAGATTTACTCTAAATACAGTAAAAGCCGTCTATAACCTTACACAGCCTTTGTTGACTGGGAAGTTTATCACTTGCTTTATATGTAATTCAGCAAATTCCTTTTGGCATCAAATTGTTCCAGTTGTAAACCCTTCAAACCTATCTTTCTGTCATGTTTGTGCTTAATCTATTTTTAAATGGAAATATTTCCAGGACTGACCTTCTTATTACTGTCTAAATACCTCTCTTAAGGCCTTTCAGCTATAACTGTTGAGGGACGAGAGACAGACAGTTAGTTTTAAAGAGTTTCTGGTATTCATTGCAGTTGTATACTCTAGGTGCTTCTGTTTTGACTTTTTTATGCTGCTCCCTCCTCGTTTTCCTCAACAATGAATGATGGCACTTATCCCAGGTATGTGCTGAAGCCTTGCCTGAAATGATTGCCTACATCTTTGGCCCAGCCCCTTTTCCACCGAAAGACATAGTTTCCATTTGCTGTAATGACAGAATAATGGCATCACACCTGGTGCTTCACCCTCTTTTACTTGTACGTACACACATAACAAGTGCACATACACTGTCTCAGTAAAGACGAAACTGAGAAAGTAAACGCATAAATTCCTCTGACTAAGGTGTTTGGTGCCTCCTACAATGACGTAGGGAATCCCCTCCTTAAACTAATAACCACCTTTCAATGAGGGCAATGCCGGTTCTGCACACATATCCCCTCTTTCTAACATCCATGTATCCTGTGTCTGTTTTCAAAAAAGACACACATGCCCCCTGTGGTATATTGGGATCCACAGAACAGCAACTCTATCCCCAAAACTCAGCCTTGTGTCAACAAAGTTGTGCCCCCTGGGCAAGTGATTAAGAATATGCAGCTCATATTTTTTCTTTGTTTTATTTCTTCACCATGCTAACACAAAAATGTTCTGTTCCTCCAAAAGTGACCCAAACAAAAGTCGAATGTTGAATTTGCATTTTTTTTTAAAGAAATAATGAATCATGTATTGTTGAACACTCATGAACACTCAATGTGTATCTGTGCCAAATGGGGGTCAGTTGTCAATTGTTCCCAACTTTGAGCAAAATACTTTTTCTGCACGATTCCGAGTGTCCATTTAAATCTATTACATCATGGTCTGTCTGCCAGATTGGAAGGACATTTGGTCCTCTCATTTCTGTTCCTCTGAGAATCCTCATGACTCAGTTGATTTATTGGCTTATTATGAAGGTACACGGTCCACCACCACAACACTTTCACATGCACCGGCTTGTTAAAATAATGAGTCCAAGATTGATTTCAATATTAATTGCGGTTCAGTCTGTGTACTGCCAAAAACTACTGAATATGTCCATTAGATAAAACAAAAGAATGCAGCCTTTCTTTTAAATTATCAAAAGTCTTGTGTTGGCATTAAAAAGTACTCTAAAACAATTACATAACAAACAGAATTTCACTGTAGTTGAGATGAAACCTCTAATGTAACTGCAGGTAGCTGTGCAGTCTTGTTTTTGAATTCAATTAAAAGGACACAAAAGTTTTATATTACAGATATCAAAAGAAACTTCTAAGTTGTTCTCTGATTCGTTTTTGGTACATATGAAAGCCTTAATAACAAGGTTTCCTGAGCGTACCTTACAATTAGTTACTTTCTGAGGGTGTGTTTCATCATAATTCCTCTGACCCATCAAGGCCTCCATCCTTGTACTTTGATGGAGATGAGGTTGTTGAATCAGCTCCATCCTATATATGGCAAATTCTGTGGTCTTGGTCAGCACAAGTCCTTGAAGTTATCCTCAGCACTCGGTGTGTGTGGTAGATGATTCTGGACAAGCATTAACTTAGAGATGTTACCTTGCCAGTCGCCCATTTTCTGTTTTACGGCGACACTGATTGAACAGAATTGTATAATTCTCCCTCTGATGATTCATCCTTTTCTATAAAGTCAGCTTTAATCAAATATGTACAATGTGTGCATGGCCTCGTAATATAATTAATTGAATTGACTATTCATTTAACTATTACTTAAAATTGTGCAATTTCATCTTTTTACTCTTGTCTTCTAAGTGTTTTTGATCGATGACGTTTTCTCTGGCTTTTCCTGAAACATGGCGGCAGTAGTAGATATGAGAACAGCAGCTGTTTGGGGATTAAATGTTTCGGTGTAGAGCACGCCCAGCAACCCAGCAAACCCAACCACGTTTAACAGTTACTGCCCCCAAAGCATTACCCCATAGAGGTGATTATTATGTGATATCCAGCAGCTGGTGTCCTCGTATTGAGTGTATATGTCATGGTCTCCATGGTAACTCTGATTTATTCATTCACTCACACACATACACATAAACAGATGGACAAGTTCTTGGAAGCAGCCATGAGTATTGTCTTGTACAGATTAGGACTGAATCCATTTCATGCTTCAAATTTAAACAATGGCATTTGTGTTTGACTGTGAAGGGGATATTGTGAGAGCACTGATGACCTCATATGTCTTTGTAAAAAAACAACAACAAAAAACTACAAGACTACAACCACTGTTATTTTTTTTAAAAGCTGAAACTTGTTTGCCTTGTGTCTCATGTAGGGAAAACCACTTCCTGTGGCACCTGAAGCTCATCTTTCCCCAGAGCAGCACAGAGTTCACTCAGAAGAGGTGAGTTACACAATAAAACATTTAGTTTCTTGAATAATATGCTTATCAAATGTGTCTGTTAAAGCACAAGTGTCAGGAATAGAAAATGTTTTAATATTCAAAAGAATAAATTGTTCTAGACAAATCTAGTTTAATCTTGCACTTGGCAACGGTCAACACTGTTGCGCTTCCCAGAAATGTCATCAAAGTTACAAACAAGTTGTGACTTCATTTCAGATGTTCTCTTGTTATTTTTCACATTTCCTCCATATATTTGTTTTATTTAATTTTAGGGTATCTGATGGACAAATCTTGAAGCAGATCTTGATGACTTACATCCACCCTACAGAGTCGGACCATGTTACACGCCAAAAGTGAGCTCTATCCTGTTTTACCCGATACCTAAATTACAAAGTTTTTGTGTGCTGGCTTTTGGCTATATACCTCTCCAATATATATGTATACCACAAATGTTAGATCACAGGATGCGGTCAATGACTCCAGTCTCTTATTGAGGCCAGGCCTCTTTTGTTAAAGAGACTTTAAACTCCATGAGACTTTTATCTAATTGGAGATGGTATGATATGCCTACATGCTTTATAAGTTTGTAAAGGCGACAGCCTTTCTGATAGGATGACTGATAGATAAAACACATTCAAATATATTGAAAAGTTACCAGATTCGTTTTGGTTAGATTCTGTGCTACTGTTTGTTCAAACTCCAGAGAGCTCTTGGAATTCCGTATTGGTGCTCGCCTAAAGCCCAATTTATACTCCTGCGTAAAGTGTTCTACGTAGCTTACGAATACCCCTCTATGTCGCAGGATAGCCTCTGCGTCGTCTCCGGCGTCCGTCACTCCCTCAAGGCACAACGGAGACGGCAAGGGCTGCAATTTGTCGTCGGGACAAGCCGAGATAACGCTGCTCTGTGCCGGCTACTGTGCGCACCGTGCGTCCACTAAGTAGAGTAAATCACCGCAGTTACAATCCCTATGTGAGTTATCTTGGTATCAAAATAAAGATAACACTTGATTCCACCAGAGGTCTCACTGTAGATGCTACTGTGTCTGAGTAAATGCTCATGGAACACAGCATAAATTAAGGATTGTTTTCTCTCGCCTAAAAAAATATTGCATTTTAAAGCAAATATCACCTTTAAAATATGAAGTAGCTTAAAAACGCATGGAGGTCATGTAACAACATGTGGACATGAGCTGTGCAAAGTCTGATGCTGTTGATGTAAAGCAGAGTAAAGTTAAGGAGGTTTTAGTTAGGGATGCACCAATCCACTTTTTTCACTTCCGATCTGATATTCTGAATTTGGATATCTTAACGGATCGGATCGGACATTTCCGATCTGTCAATTACGTCTGTTTCGGAACCCAATACCGATACTGGACCGGATCGGCCACATCCCTAGTGGTTACGCAGTCGGATAACGCATTACGCAGTCGGTGAAGTATAATGTGGCCTTAATGGTTAGTTTGTACTCACCAGTTTTAAAAACTGCCCCCATGTCCAGTTGTGATTGACAACCTGTGCTGAAGTTGTCGCTTAAGGCCATTTTGGCCTCCTAAACTAAAGTGGAAACTGTGTCTGTATTCTTGGCATTAAATAAGAGGCACCATTCTAAGTATATTTAGCTTTGTCACTGTGTTTCTAGTTTGATTTATTGCCACTGACCACTGTTCCTGTACAGTCGTGGAGCAAAGCCAGAAACCATAGATCAGTGAGTCGCATTCAGTGGTAGAAATTCAACAACCCAATTGTTTTTGCTTCAGTCACTGGACTCATGAAACAGAAAACTTAACAATGTAATAACAGACCCAGAAATCAACACTAGTTTAAAATGTGGTTTGGAGGGCATTAAACTTTAAGGATAATGACAGCTTGTTGTTTTCTCTTGAAAAGTTCAAAAGAGCAGTTTTACTGCTGGCAACCACTGTGGAGCTGTGTTTAGTTAGTGGATTCTCTTATTCATAACAACTGGGAAAACAAGTGGGGCAAACAAAGCTAATTGAATTTCTCATAATAATTGCTGTTGAAATGTAGCTATAGGGAAACCTGCACTTTTAACAGTGTGGTATAATGTCAAGCACATGCAGTTAGACCACGTGTCAAACTCAAGGCCCGGGGGCCAGATGTGGCCCGCTACCTCATTTTATGTGGCCCGTGTGTTATTAATTGGTCTTAGAAATCTGTGTTAAAATAGGTCTATGCTGCTTTAAGGCGTGCACTGACCATAAACTACATTTCCCACAATGTATGGTGATTGTGTTACACCCACAAAGTGACGGCACTGCCACTCGATCGCAGTGTATCATTGTATATGCATCATGCGACGAGTGAAATTGAATGAGTAATAAATACGGAAAGTTATTTAGCAATATGTTACGGAGTAGTTACCTTTATTTTACATTATATTTGGTTACATTTATTCTGTATAACAGGTACATTTGGCCCTTTGAGGGTAACAATTATGCTGATGTGGCCCTCAGTGAAAATGAGTTTGACACCCCTGAGTTAAGGCCACATTATACTTCTCCGACTGCGTATGCGTTATCTGTCTGCGTCACCACGGAGACGCCTCGAGCATTTATACTTCTGCGTCGTGGTGACGGACACTCGCTGCAATTTCCCGCCCGATCAGTAGGGGTCGCTGCGCAAGGTTGTTGTGCTTCTGGCTACAGTGAGCAATGGCGTCCGAGAAAGAAAGAGATAGAAAGACTGTTGTTGTTGAAACAGTGGCCGTTTCTCACTTTTCTGTGTGACGGAACGCAGTTTTAAGATAATTTGAGGCGAGAAATTGGCCATTTAGGGTCTAAACATGTGCTGTGTGTGTATAGATATGACGTATTTATAGTTCGGCAGCGGCGTTATCGGCGGGGATCAGCTCCGCCTCTGTCAGGACGCCCGGAGCGCACTGAGAGCCGGCACAGAGCAGCTTCGTTCGGCCTGTCCTGAGGACCAATCGCAGCTCTTGCCGTCTCCGTTGTCCCTTGACGGAGTGACGGACACTTAAAAAATAATTGTGCACCCGGAGACGACGCAGAGACTGTCGAAGAGCCTCTGCGTCGTCTCCGGGACGCAGAGTCTCTACGTAGCCTACGCAGAGCACTTTACGCAGAAGTATAAATTGGGCTTTAGACTCATCTATTATATCTATTCATATGGGTCTTGTTGCATAACTTTTATGAATTGTTTGTTCGTCTCTGAATCAGTGCTTTAGCCCAAATGACTTTTCATTTGACAGAAAATTAAGAAACATTTTAATACTACATTTGCTCATGACTGTTAAAATTACTACTATTTAGCTACAGCTTCCTAACTGAAATAATTTAACAGTTATTTAACAATTAGTAGAGTATCTTGAGATGTAAGGCTTTTGAAACTAGCCTTTTAGAAAGTGAATGTGTGATTAAACAATTAATTAAGAGCAGTTATCATTCAAACACAGACCTGCAATGACCATTTCAGATTTACTTACTAGCCAAACCCTTTCTCCATCTAAAAATACCACCCATTTGGTTGCAGCTTGGGTTTTGATGACCTGTGTCATGTCACTGTGCCTGCTTGCCAAACCAGAGCCCCTGTAATTGAGTATGGCAGCAGCATGGTCAGGCATTATGCCTCAGTTACAGGACAAAATGTGTGTGTATATGAAGAGACAAATAAAGATACAAAAATAGCTGAGCAGATGAATGTTCACTAAGTGTTCACTAAGGATTTCTTCCTCTCCTTAATGTAACATTCAGCACATATTAATGAGTATCATTAGTAAATTCAATATATAACTATGTGTGTTATTGTAATAAGAATGCTAATGTACTGTGTTTGTGGTCCCAGATATATATGTTTTAATTAAAATAATCCTAAAATGTAATTTTTCTCATATCTTCACTGCCTCACTTGTCACTTGGTTGATAAATATGCAGTGTGGTTGCATTTAATTGGTTTCATTTATCTCAGAGCAACACTGGAGAATATTAAGATGGTGAATGGACTGTTCTGAGATTTTCTATCCTGAGCTTTCATATCAATCTCTTCATTCACACAGGGTTCAGTTGAGGTTTCTTCATTCTTCATTTCCCAGGCTCCTGTTTTTTCAAAGTTGAACTTCAGTCTGCGAACAAGGCAGGCTCTTTGATTTCAAAACACTGAGCATTTCTAATCTGAAGCTCTAACAGTGCAGTGATCTGACTCCTCTGACCTAAGCTTTGTGCTGATAACAGTCAGCAGTAAGCGGTCTACTGTAGAACCCACAGCAGAGGCATAGTGCACACTGGTGTACCTCTTTGAATGGCCACCTGACTTGGCCCAGAGCCGGTGATTTAGACACAGCCTCTGCTTAGTCCAGATTCATGTGAGTGGGCGCCAACTCTCCATGGCCCTTTGGCTGGCTTTTTACTGCAGGCTCAGGTGCCGTGGCTGTCATTAAGCATTACACAAGATACTTCAGTCGGACTCAAAACCCATACATACTTTGGATCCGTCAGCATGACATACAAGTGTACATTTGGGTCTCTGTTGTGCGTCACTCAATGGGCTGTTTGTGTTTTGACATTTACTGTTGCTACCATAAAAACTGCACAGTCGATCTACACTTAACTTTTGTTTTTGTCTGCTTCGGAGGAGGTTGGTTTTGAGTCTCTAACCCCCCTTGTTCATGTAAATATCTCTTTTCAGGTTGAAGATGTATGTGCAGGCCCCCTTCGATCACGTGAAAGTCTTCATGAAAGTGGAAGGCAGAAAAGCAAACTCTGTAAGGTGAGACAAGTCCGTCACCCATCTTATTTTACATGGTGAACAATGTGATCTTTTCCTGGTTGACCTGGTTATTTTTTTGGATTTTTCTAAAAGAGTTTTTGAAATAAACATGGTTTAACTGACCACGAGGCCCCTTCCGGCTTATTATGTGTAAAAATCAATTTATTTGACTTGCTTGGTAGTTGAGTTACTTTTGTTTTCATAAAGTTAAAACGGGATGAGAGGCTGGTACAACGCATGACATAATATGTATCCAAAGCCTTGTCAGAGTTTCATTATATTGGCTTTCATGTGCTTATACACTCCTTACACACTTTAAACACAAAGCAAAACACGCACATGGTTGATTTTCAAAATTGTACATTAAAAATTCTGAATAATTTAACAGTGCAGCTGCTTCATTTAAAAAAACAACAAAAAACAATTTATCACAGAAAATAAAATGAAGCTTCTTTTTTTTTTTAAAACATATTTTGATAATTTGCATTGAGTATGACATCGCTGACAATGAGCATGACATCGCTGACTAAATTCCTGTGAAGCCTCTCTAAATGGCCACCTGACTTTGAGGAACAAGGCCTTCAGGGTTCAAAGAAAGCCACCGATCTAGAAAATTCTCTACAACTTTTACGGGACGTATGTCTTCCATCCTTGCTTTCCTTCTTTTTCTTTCTCACTTTCTGTTTTCATGCCTCTGTAATGTCTGCGCTTTTTTTTTTCATGAGGGTCTCATTAGGAATTTATAGGGATGGTGATGGCACCCATTTGCCTCAATTTCAAATACTTTGGCTGTCTTCCATTTCCACTTAGTCAGGGAGTGAACAATGAGCCGTGGTGGTGATAATCATTGCCCCCCCCAGCCAATATGACACATCATGAAACCTCCCACCCCATCCTACATATTCTCTCTATAATACTGCAAGGTTTCTGCCTTAAGGCCACATTATACTTCTCCGACTGCGTAATGCGTTATCCGACTGCGTAACCACGGAGACCCCTCGAGCCTTCATACTTCTCCGTCGTGGTGACGGATACGTGCTGCAATTTCCCGCCCAATCAGTAGGGGTCGCTGCGCAAGGTTGTTGTGCTTTTGGCTACAGTGAGCAATGGCGTCTGAGAGAGAAATACTGTTGTTGTTGAAGCAGTGGACGTTTCTCACTTTTCTGAACGCAGTTTTAAGATAATTTGAGGCGAGAAATTGGCCGTTTAGAGTCTAAACATGTGCTGTGTGTATTAAGATATGACGTATTTATAGTTTGGCAGCGACGTAGTCGGTGGTGATCAGCGCCGCCTCTGTGGACGCTCGGTGCGCACTGTGAGCCGGCACAGAGCAGCTTAGCTCGGCCTGTCCTGAGGACCAATCGCAGCCCTTGCCGTCTCCGTTGTCCCTTGACAGAGTGACGGACACTTAAAAAATATTCCGTGCAGTAGGAGTCGACGCAGAGGCTCTGTAACTCTCCAGTATAAATTGGGCTTTACTGTGTAAGATACTGAGGTAATCATAATAGTGAAAGAGTGATTTGATGTATACAAGTATACAAATACTCATTTAAACAACAAACTACCACAAAGTACTGTAGTACAGTACTTCACTGTCTTCGTTTTATTTCCAGCACTACTTGGTGACCAGTCTGGGTTCACAAAATGCACCATCATTAATATCAGGAACTCCCTTGTCACCCACATTTAAACCCATTGTGGGGAAAAAAAAAAGATTGTATGACTCCTGACAGTTGCTTCCCTGAAACTGAAACAGTCATAAAGCAAACATGTCAGGGAAAGAATGTTTGACTGTGTCTTTTCATGTCTACAGCGATGAGTAATACTGGTTATATAAATCTCACCTTCTCTGTAATCTTTTCCTGTAATATACTAGCTCTGACTGGGTTTGCATAAAAGGGATATTTGATTGTTTTTGTTTGTTTGTTTTGAGTGAGTTTAGTGTCAACTGAGTGCATCTACATAAAAAGAAAATAGCCCAAGTGAAGTATTTTCTGAACATTTTTGTAGAATTACAACAGCTGTAAACAAAATCCAAATATGAACAAATACACTACCAAAATGCACAAAGAACTTAATCATTTACAATTAGTCATTTGGCAGACATTTTTATCCAAAACCAGACAAGTGATCAACATTTTAAGGCTATAATGCGATAAGAATGTTAATTGAAATAAATTGAGATATCATTCATAACACATGCCATAATCACAGTATTTTCTCCAGTGTTGCTATTCATCTGTTCTAGAAGATGGTAGGTGTCGTTTTTGGTCATTATCTGAGGTGAAGGGACGTGAAGGTTGCCCTACTGTTAAAACCCTGTGTTTTTGACATAATTGTCACTACTACGTAAATCAGAAACGGAATCACCTCCACTCTAAGGTCACATATGATTTAAAGGTCCCAAATAATAACACTAAATGGGCATCCTCTGCTTGGAGAATAATTGTATACTCTCATACTCATTACTGTTCATTTTTGCTAAACCGTATGATTGCATCGCTTGTCGTTGAATGTCTACAGGAATATTAACCCAGTCAACTAAAAAAAAGCTCTTGTGCTCAAATAAGTAAAGATGTGTGACCAGTTAACATCCTCTTACTGGAAAAAAGACAGACTGCGCATCAATAGAACCATTCATTCCCTTGTGGGTTTTTGTTTGTATTATTTTATTTTGTTTATTTTTATGAGTTCCAGCCCTAAGATTCAGAGTATGCCATCCCCTCCTCAACACTCCTTAGCTTCCCACAATGATGTGTCAGAATTAGAGATGCTGGGTTTTGCCGTTGCACCCAAAAGTGGAAACCTCTCAGTGTGTGTGTTGTTCTGTTTTTATAACCACTGCTTGCACTCATTAGACACTGGTGTTTCTGTTCTGCTCAAGCTTTGCTTTCTTTCCATATTTGTGGCAAACCCTCTCCTTAGCCCTCCCAAGCCTGTCGACTCAACTTTGCCTGGAGCTATGTTTGAGTTTGTTCTGTGCAGCAGATGCTTCTCCAGGTCCCAAACAATGCTGGACTGCAATTGGCAATTGACACTAAAATAGCAGGAATGGCATGAATAGAAGCAGTTATTATTATCCACAGTAGATTTTGGTAATATTTCTGCAATTAATATTTCTGCCTTTTGAAGTTTGTGGTTTTAATTTTTTTATCAGTTCCAGTCGTTCTCAGATGTTGTGTGGAAATTATGGTCCGGGTTATTTGCAAAACAAATCGGCTCATACGACCGCATTTTTACGACGAGTGTTATGTTGCAAATTTGCCTAAAAACATGGTGTCCCCGAGGAGACGGTATGTGCTCATCTGTCAAATATGGAAGATAATGCCATGTTTCAAATTGCCAAAGTGGAGAAAAAGCTAGGACATTCTGACATTTTAAGGACGGACTTATGTACTTTGAGAATTTGTAACATAATAGCACGACAAAGACGAGCATTGACAGGATTCTTTGTTTGAATTTCAATGTGAAGTACAATGGTTTAGCAAAAATATGCGTACTTTGTGGATCTGCAGATTCTCACACTGGGTTTGGATTTCATTAGGGCTGCAACTAACACTTTATTTCATAATTTATTAGTTGTTTTGTCCATACAGTGTTGATTAGTTATTCCCAATCCTTTGAAACGATGTTCTGAATGAAGTCCTCAAATGTCTTATTTTAGTTTTAATGTTTCCTTTGTTTTATGGAGCAAAGAAACCAGAAGATGCTGGAAAATAAGCAAGCTTGTTTTTATTATAATAGTACTTGATATCAGTACTGAGTGGATAGCTATAGACGCATCCAATTTGTTTTTGCACTAGATTATCCCAAGAGTACAACAATATAATTTGTTATAAAAATCATGTCTATTAAATATCAAAATATTTGCGTGATTCCTTAACACTGCCGTCTCCCGATTCAACAATGGAGGAAACGACGCAATCAGAACCTTCATGAAGAGGACATCCTTCTCTGATCTGTTCATTCACTAGAACACTATATAGAGACCAGATGTTGGCCTGTTCCTGACTGAGCCATCGTGCCGCGCTTCTAGAAAAGGCCAGAGTTTAAATAATCCCATCAACACCACACACAGCCCCAGTATGCTCTGCCAGTACTCATCCTTCTCTGTTGTGTAGAAACACTTGTGTTTTAGTTTAGCCTGTATATTCACAGAAATGAAAAACATCCTTTAACATCCATTCATCACAAGTTGGACGTAAAAACAAACAAAATGGAAACCGCATTGGTTGGCTTTGCACAATGCAAATGGGTGTAGTTCTTGTTATTCTGCGCTCGCTTGCCTCAACATCAGCTTCACAAACTGGTTTATGTTTTTGACAAAACATTTTTTGTCACCTTTTTCATTCAACCCCTCATTTCATGACCCCAATATAGTGTTCATGCATATTTGTTGATGTGGAGAACTGTCAAGAAAAACTTGTAGTTATTGTTATGTGACAAAACAGAGTATCTATCCAAAAATAACAGTAGAACTTTATCAATAAAGTGGCTTTAATTTGTGAGCATAGGATCAATTTCAAAACAAAAATCCTGGAGTAATGGCAGGAAGAAGACAATGGGGGTCGATGATCCAAGTTCACAAACTTCAATAACGTGTGTCCACCATTAGCCTCACGCAGAGTGGTACACCGGCAACCAATGGACATCACCAGGTTGTCGGTCGTGGCCTGGGGCATGTTGTCCCATTCCTCCTGCAAATACCAATTGAAGTTGGCGGCCATTCTGGGGAAATGGAATTGGAACTCGCTGGCGGACACGCCTATCCAGAACATCCTAGAGGTGTTCAGGAGGTGACATTGTCTGATGAATACGGCGTCATTCAGTTGTGTTGCCACAACTGTAACGCTCAACCCAGCATTCAGCACGCCAATGGCACACTCCCTCATGATTTGTGGCATATTGACAAGTGGCAAAAGTCCACATTTTGGTGTGCCCTTTTATTGACCAGACCATAAGGAGTGTCTGTGTACTGGTCACGCATATTGACCACCACTCTGCCATGCTCCATGACTCTCGTGAGTTGAAATACTCAATCTGAGATTGTAGTCAATAGGAGTGGCCAAGTGACACTGGACCACTGGGTTTGAGCAAAACAAATCATTCCATAAACGAATGCATCAAGAATCTGAGCAAATGTCATGAAATTCTATTTTTGTTCACCATTTCAAGTTTGTGCATTTATAATTTTGTTGAGTATGCTACAAATACTACTGCTACTACTGCTGCTGAGCTGCAGGAAGTGCCAATACATTTCCAGTTACAGTATTTGTAGAGTCATATTAAATGAAGCCCACCTAAGAAAATTAGTATCAGGAGGGGTGTTTTGGAAACTGTCCATCCTGTGAAGACTTGTAAATGTCACATTATAGCAGAGTGCTTTGATTGCTTTGGGGAGTGGGTGTCTCCTCGGGTGGTTCTGTCTGCTGGTGCTTTTAGAAAAAGAAACAATCATCAGTCTGGCAGAGGCTTGACATCTCTTAGGGATGGTGCCAGTTACTGTATAGACCCAAAAGATATGATGCCTTCCTTTTTAGTGATGACAGCCTGGATAGCTCTGAGTCACATGAGTGTTGAGGCGATCCATGTCTCCCAAACTCTCTAGTTAACTATTTTAGTGATTTATAACCATCCCTAATTCATGACAGGAGTCGACGCAAGACTGATGTCATCTCATAAGAGCTAAACGAGGGGAATGCAAGACAGCGCCTTCATGTGCATGTGAGTGATTCTTGGTTTAGTCTGTTTCCATCTGTTGAGTGGGACACCAAGCAGGATCTTCACTTTGCTAAGAGACATGGAAAAAAAAGTTGCCAGTAACAGAGCAACAGCAGCAGTGCCTATGTCTTCATTGATATCTACCAAAAATTACCTACATGTCACATAATTGACCTCTGCCAAGGAGGTATATGTTTTCGCTGGAGTTTGTTTGTTCATCTGTCTGTCTGTCACGGAAAATGTCAGGAAATGTCCACAATGGGATCACGAACAAGTGATTAAGTTTTGTGCGTGATCCGTATACGATATCACTGGTTACAACACTCGCTGTCTGACCTAGGCGTGCCGACGGGGTGTATTTTGTAGGCACTGAGCTGCCTTGGCGGAGGTCTGCGCTCTCCGAGTGCTTTTCTAGTTTACCCATGCTGTAATCGAGTTGCCTTGCAATAATTTCTTTCTGTTCTGTATGCTTTAATTTCTCTGAAATAGGTATCACGTACTGGACGTCCAGAAGAGCCTAAGGGACAACCTAAGCTACAAAACGCTGGTTGAATATCCTGTGCTGCATGTTGTGCTCAAAGAACACTGGAAAAACTATCCACAGAGAGGACCAGGTAAAAAATAAAAATGGTTTCAAATGCCTAATATGTCCTCTGTCCTGTCTGAATGCCAATTACTGCAGCATCACTAACCCACTGCTTCTTTATGAGCTTTATCACTGTATTCACTAAACCTAATTCTTGTGCGGTTGCTGGTCTGTAATTTAACAAAGTAGGGATATGTAACACGAGTCCAAATTCTATGTTGCTCCAAAACAGCAGCCCCTCTTCACTGTCCTGATTCCAACAACATTGTATCATGTCCTGGGTTTTTCAGCAGAGACTTAAAGACTCTCTGTTCCTGTATTTTTCACTATGGCAACATCCTACCCCAACGGAAATGAGTGTGTCCTGCACAGCATCATGCGCACCATGTAAACCTCAGCAGTGACCATGGCCAAAAAGAGGATTAAACATGGCTTACTGTTAAACAGTGACCTCATGAATTGTGACATGAGGGATGAGGAAACAGGAGGTTTGCATACTTTCACCTGTTTATCTGTCTCCTCCCTGTGTTGGATGTTTATATCATTAACGACATGGATGTAGAGTTGGGTTATCGTGGTCTTTTGTAACCACACTAACCGAGTACCATTAGACTGTCGGCCCCAGACGGACTGAATGACGAATTAGGTAATTTTAGACTGTGTGTGTGTGTGTGTGTGTTTTCAGTGATAAGGCCTTTGTGCCACACTGTTTTGCTGAAATGTTAACCATAGAAACATACTGATAGTCGCACATGCCATTGCCTGGGAAGCTGTGCAGGAAGTGATAACCATGCAATCGCTAAGTGTGGCTGTAGCGTATTCAGTGAGGATAAAGTGATGTTGATGGCCTCTCATGCTCTCATACGAGCAGCATCCAGCAGGTCAGTATTTTGGGTTGGAGCACATTCATCCAGTCATAATTACCTCGATATTTAAGCCTTTTAAATTGCTATTATGTGAACTGGATTGTTAAGTTGACTTCCTTATTTTGACTTCTCACCATCACCATGGGATTCATACTCGGCTCAAAGAATGTGCATTGTAGCGACGGTACTATTAGATTGTTAGGTGTTTTCTGTACCAACATACAATTTATCCTCCGCATGAGGGTCGTGGCGGCGCTAGTGCTGACATTGGGCAAGTCCATCACAGGGACACATATAGAGACAAACCATCCACACTCGCCTCCAGTCAATTTAGTGTCCTAATCCCAAAAATCTGGGAATCTATGTTTTTGGACTGTGGGGGGAAAACCCACACACAAGGACAACATTCAAACTCCATGCAGGAGGCCCTTGTTTTGACCAGGTTTATGACCTGTCTAACCACTACACTAATGATGAAAGAAGTACAACTTCTTCAACTAAGTGTCAAATAACATGTGATTCGGTTTTGATCATTCTTAAGCCATATTCCATATAAAGACATCTCACTCATTCCACTCACCACTGTTCAGATCTCGTAGAAACATCCCACAATAAAATGTGTCTCCATAGGTGTGTCCAGTGTCCACTTGATGAGATTTTGTTTCCCCTTCTATATGAAATAATTACGGTTTCTGTTGGGCCACACAATGTTTGTCTGAATCAAACTGGACCAACACCAAAACTTAAAAAGTATTTATCACCAGCTCTTTTAGAAGAGAACAAATGAATGAGTTTGCAATCGGTTCCACTGATGTGAAATGTTAATTTACATCAGTAATATTTGTCAACAGTTGACTAAAATAGATCTATATGTTTTATTTCTGGTTAGTTGAAATTGCCCTTTCTCCATCACCGACTCATCACACAGTATGTTACGTTGTATGCAAATTAATGTGGTTAAAGTGACATGAGGCCTTTTTTATTATAGGTAGCTTTTTATTTGCGTTACAGCACATAGACAAAAAGCTCTGAGGCATGAATCCTTTATATTCTAACGTCACTTGAATAACTCTTTTTTTTAGGATGCGCTCCGTCTTGAGGTTTAAAGTACATTTGAACACACATGGGAACATGCAACTCATTGCGTATGTTTTATGATTTATCAGACTGCGGGGACATTGTGTTTTGGAATAATTGCTCATAATTCACAATTATTGTTTTACAGTCAATTACTCCACAGTCTTGCTTTCACACACGTCCACCCTACTTTATGGCAGAACTAATTGCTTGGCATGCTGCCTCATCTTGGAAAACAAGCATGGAGCCAAGAACGTAGCGTCGTCAGTCCCAAACTGTCTGTACTGACCCTCTCATTTTCCCCCCCAGTTCTGTTCTGTGTCTAAACATTTCTATGCAAATGATCGCTCTGATAACATTGTGTACAACGTTAAGCATGCAGGAATTTCACTGTTGCAATAGCCGTGTTTAATCATGTCATACACAAATGGGCTCGTATTGTTTCAGCTGAGTCTACGTCATTAACAAAGGGTGAAGGAGTGGACCAAAATAAAGCGGACGTGACCCAAGTTTCACCGTTCCTGCAACAGTCTCCCACAACACAAGGAACCAACATCTGGACAGAAACCCGAGAGACCAGGCCTGAATCTGAACCCCCACAGGAGAAAAGGGCCAAGACCGAGTCAGGGGAGGCAGAGGTGGAGGAGGGAGAGATCCTAGACAGTAGTGAAGGAGAGGAAGAGGGCGGTAATGATGAGGAACACGTCCATATCACTGTTGATACCAAAAGCCCTGCCAGTGACATGCACGTGATTAAAAATGAACCAGGAGACATCAAGGACATTAATGTTGACCCTGACAGCATGAATGCAGACATTACTGCTCCAACTGAGTGTAATTCAGCTGCCACCGTGTGCACTGAGGGCAACGTGTCTAAGGTGGATGATGTGAAATCATCAGGGCCTGTTGACACAGGTGAAGCTGCTGACGATTGCAGATAAGAATAATAATGACCACATGTTCAGGATGAAATGAGGGAGGAGGAGGCAGACTTACAAACCGACATTAAATCATCTGTGGTTTCTGACTTTTTGAAGGAGATGCTTAGGTTTACCAGGTGTATTGTTGTGTGTACAGAAAATAATTTCTTTGTTATTGTTTAAAATGCACGTTCATCCTTTACGTCTGGAAATACACTTTATATTCTAAATAAAGACCTTTTCTATGGAAATGTCTCTGTAAATTACATTGTACAAATGTAGGATATTGGTAGTAATATATCAACCAAAACAAAAAAATACATTTTTAGGTCACCTTGTCTGTTAATCAGTTTATTTTCAGCTTTATTCTTTACCTTTTCAGTGGTTGTTGATGATCTTCATCACAATAGTTTATGCAGCTAAAGGTCCATTTATTAGCTGTTCTGGAGCTTTTACAAGAAATCCTTAAAAGCTTTGCAAAGTAAAGGACGAGTTGGTCATTGCAGATGCAAACTGCCACTTTGAACACCACCACTAACGAACTGACCAACTGGAAAAACTAATTCTGCTCATAAAAATCACATGATATGAGCAAAAAGATCCAGAACTAATAAAGATCCAATTAATGATCAGTGACAAACTCATTTTCGAGACGAGGCTCAACACATTGGACTCTCGGCACATTACATATATCTTTGTGTAACATGCATGAGGTCATGTTGACTGTTGTTTTAATTGAAATGTAAGTGAAACCAGCTCAGAGCTGGTCACTCAGAACATTAGTCTCACTTTTCCATCAGCTAATAAAATTTAATGTTGACGTTCTGGTTTTCCTGACACCTCTGGGTGTCTCCCTGTGTGAATGTTTTTACGCATGTGGAGCCTTCGACACGCCGTCCTCTTACCTCATGTCGGTTTATTGCGACAACAAGGTGCCAGTAATAACTGATGGTATGGCGCGTTGGTCTGGCCAGTGTTTGTAGATGTGTTTTTATAACCTCTGCTAACCTCTCTTGGATGTTAACCCCTATGGACGGCCTTGTCTTTGATGTCCGCGCTGTGATGACTGTGATGACGCATTTTCCACCCCTCTACAGTCGGGGGCAATGATCTCACATCTGACTGCGCATCCCTCTGTGAGAGAGGACACACAGACCCCAACTCATTAACTACTCCTTTGAGTAGTGTTGATGGTAATGTACATGTTCAAATTCAGTGCAACATTTTTAACCCTGTTCTGGAGAAAACAGTATTGGTCTTGATTTTTGCTACAGATCTGTTGTTTCTTGTGTGGGGTTCATGAAGTTTGAACTCCACAAAAGTATAAATTAATAGATTGATATTTAGGGAAATCTAATTTTGAATGGCTCTACCAAGAATATGCTATGCTATATGGTGGTATGCAAAAGTTTTGGCACCCCTGTAAATTTTCATGGTTTTCCTTTATAAATCATTGGTTGTTTGAATGAGAAATTTCAGTTAAATATATCATATATAAGACAAACTATTTGATTTACAGAAAGTGTGCAAGAATTATTTAAACAAAATTAGGTATGTGCATAAATTTAGGTCATTTGGGTCAATTTGTCATTTTATTGATTTCAATACCTTTAGCACTGATTATTGGCTCTCAAAATTGGTTTGGTAACCTCAGTGACCCTTGACCTCCACACACAGGTGAATCCAATCATGAGAAACAGTATTTAAGTGTTGTGTTTCTCCTCTTTGCATCTTCTCTGAAGAGTGGCAGCATGGGAGCCTCAAAACAACTCTCAAATGACCTGAAAACAATGATTGTTCAACATCATGGTTTAGGGGAAGGATACAGAAAGCTATCTCAGAGATTTAAGCTCTCACTTTCAACTGTGAGGAACATTGTGAGGAATTGGAAGACCACAGGCACAGTTCTAGTTAAGGCCTGAAGTGGCAGACCAAGAAAAGTCTCAGATAAGCAGAGGGTAAGGATGGTGAGAACAGTCACAGTCAACCCACAGACCAGCTCCAAAGACCAGCTCCAAAGACCTACAACATCATCTTGCTGCAGATGGTGTCACTGTGCATCGTTCAACTATTCAGCGCACTTTACACATGCAGATGCTGTATGGAAGAGTAATGCAGAAACAGCTTTTTCTCTGCACCCGCCACAAACAGAGTCGCTTGAGGTATTATAAAGCACATTTGGACAAGCCAGCTTTATTTTGGAATAAGGTGCTGTGGACTGATGGAACTAAAATAGAGTTAGTTGGGCAAAAGAAGGGGCGTTATGCATGGTGGAAAAAGAACACAGCATTCCAAGAAAAACACCTTTTGGTGGTGGTTCCATCATGCTGTGGGGCTGTGTGATCAGTGCAGGGACTGGGAAGCTTGTTAAAGTTGGGGGTCACATGGATTCCACTCAATATCAGCAGATTCTGGAGAACAATGTCCAGCAATCAGTGATAAAGTTGAAATTGTGCCGGGGCTGGATCTTTCAACAAGACAACGACCCTAAACATTGCTCAAAATCTACTAATGCGTTCATGCAGAGAAACAAATACAATGTTCTGGAATGACCATCTCAGTCCCCAGACCTGAATATTATTGAACATTTGTGGTGTGATTTAAAGTGGACTGTCCATGCTCAGAAACCATCAAACCTGACTGAACTGGAGATGTATTTTAAAGAAGAATGGTCCAAAATACCTTCCACCAGAATCCAGTCTCAAATTGGAAGATATAGGAAGCATTTAGAGGCTGTTATTTCTGCAAGGAGGATGCACAAAATGTTTCTTATACACATGCCTAATTTTGTTTAAATAATTCTTGCACATTTTCTGTAAATCATATAAACTTTATTTCACTTCTCTAATATCACTGTTTGACTCCTATACGATATATTTAACTGAAATGTCTTATTCAAACAACCAATGATTTATAAAGGAAAATCATGAACATTTACAGAGGTGCCCAAAGTCTGTCATACCACTATAATATCATTTTAAAATGAAATCATGGCCCTCCAACTTTCTTTGAACACAGCATGTGAGGAACAGCTGCCAGCAAGGTGATAGCACATAGACGACAGAATATAATATATAATTATATTATGTCTACAAAGAAAAGGCCTGTTCTGGCTCTCTTCAAAAACGTCTATGCAAAAGAGTGAGTAAATCCAGTATAATCCGATACAAAAGCCAAATTATTCATGTCCTCCTGCTGGGCCGTCTCCTATCATCCACACTGTTGTTTACTTCTCGTATTGACTTCTCTTAGAATCTTATATAAGCTTCAATATCTTTGTTCAATTTGAAGAAACAGAAGTATTATTGACATCTAATGGTGGGACTGCAAAACAGAATACACTAAAAACTACGGTGGCTGTCATGAACCGGCAAAGCTTTCCTCATGTTAGCACAAGACAGCGACCTTCTTCAAGTATTTTATTGCTATGAAAACCAGATTGTTTTTTTAACATAACATCGGTAGTATATTCAATTTCTACCAATAAGTCCTCAGTGTTATACTCTGAACTTAAAACACGCATTTTGTTTTCGAGGCTGACATAACGCAAAAAGTGGATGAAAGTGTAAAGTAATAACCTGTGGTGCCTTCACATCTGTTCCTTCTTTACTATGGTGTCCCCGAGGTTAAATTGCCACCCATTTTATTTTAGCGGTTCTCTTAATTTTCTATCTCAATAAAGCTACTCCATGCGGCCACAGAAAAGCTGAGCCTTTCTTACTGTTTGCTCTTAAAAGTTAATCTGAGCTGTTTTTAGTTCGCCGAGAACACAGCCATTGGAAATAATGCCTCCCAATTTAACTAAATTGCCCTTTGAAAAGTCTAAAGTTGGTCGCACTTAATTAGTCTTGATTTGGGCTCAATTGTACTGCGTGCAGAGCTGAGGGTTTTATGAGGCCAACTTCAGGATACAGCTCTGCTGTGGTGGTCTTATGTAGAAACGGGCTGAAGTTTGCAGACGTGTTCATCGGGAAAGACAGGTATACTGAAGCACTAAAGCAACTATGATGTCACTGATCTCCTCATAAATGGCTGTCAAATCAAACACTTTTCATCTACAGTTGTGCATGCATATTTTTATATATTCCAATTGACATTCAGGTGATACTTCGCATGGAGGAGCGCTGTTAAATGACACCATCTGTTTTTCCGAAAAAAGATGCAGTGATGAAGACTCCACTAATGTGGTTTCTCCATGGTTTGTTTTTTTAATTGTTTGAGCTCGTTATAAAATCTCATGACAATTATTTTGTAATACTATGCGTTGTTTACACAGACTCAGCCTCTGAGACTTTCCCTCAACTGTTTTCTTCATCAGGGCTTCACGAAGGGCCACCAGCCCAAGCACGTTTTTTTTTTGTATATTGTGTTGTTAGAGGAGAAAATGCTTTGAGACTGAGTCTATGTATTATGAAAGGATTATGTATTTGTTTGACCAAAGACGACCTGGTTAAGACTTTTTCCCCTCCCTCGCGTACCTTGGAAGTCGGAGAGGGTCGTGCCACGGTCTGTTCACTAAATCACCGTGTAGGAAGTGCTCCAGAGGCTTTGGTAGATTAAACTCATCATCCATTTAGCATAAACAAAAGTCACTGCCCCACTTCAACACAAACAGATGTTTTCACCTTGGAGACTGATTCCTATTAAGATGCTCTTAGGAAGTGATTCACTTGTTCCCTTTTAACTGTGTTGTCTCAAGTTGACAGTCCAAAACGAACGGAGCCTGCTGATGTCTCTGTTGTGCTTTTATCTTCAGCCTCGAGTTATCATGGTGAAACAGCAGCTGCGCCGTTTTCTATTTACTACATTATGTGGCTATTTTATCCCCAATGACCTGATCTCAGATAATATTCCCAAAATACACACATGTTGTCTCTTAGTAAGACGAAAAGGTTAGTATCTCAAGATCTCCGTGGCCTGCAGCTACTGTGCAATTTTTGGAATTGCAACTTGTTTAGGGTAAATGTAAGAGCATGTAGTGTTATTATATTCCATCCATTTTCTACCACTTGATCCTCCATAAGAGGGTTGCGGGGGGGTGCTGCGCAATCTCAGCTGACATAGGGCGATAGGCGGGGGTACACCCAGGACAGTTTGCCAGTCCTTCTCCACATAGAGACAAACGACCATTCAACCATTTACTCACACAATTGTCCAAGAGTGTCCAACGCGTGGCTCGAACCTGGGTCTTCTTTTTTGCAAAGGCAAAAGTGCTAAAACCTGGGAAGTTTATGGTCAGTGCACTGAATGCCTGGACCACAAGGCTCCCAAACATTGAGTTACTATAAAACTTAAAGTCCTGATCAGCTGCGAGGTTGTTTTCCTTTCCCTAACCCAGTGGTCTGCAACCTTTCGGCTCTAGAGCCTCATGTGGCTCTTCAGCCCCTCTGTAGTGGCTCCTTCTCGCTTTGAAGTAAACACTTTTCATGTTTTTCACACTTTTTTTGTCAAGTTAAAGGCATAAATAAGTGTTTTTGATATTTTGTCCGTCACATCCAATTGAAAAACCTCCCCCAAAAGCCATTAAAGTAATGTGTACATGGAGATGTCCTGTCCATCTTGAGATCCATGTACTTAGGCCAGGCGGATTTTCTCAGTCATAAACTACATAAAATTGTACATAATATTTAATTTCAAAGTCGTTTCGATATACACTTTAGAGGTTGGGTATCAACTTGCAACAAACTGTAGTGCTTTAAATATAGTATATATGTGTTAAAAAATATGATTTTTTATCTTCAAATAGGTTCTGCGGCTCTAGATTAATTTTATTTGGGTGGAGATGGGACAAAAACGGCTCTGCCCTAACCCAACCCTCGCCCTAACCAAACCCTAACCCTAACCTGTGATAAAGTTTTTTGTAGGTACTGTACATGCAGTAAATGTGTTGGTGTCACCCTTGGAGATACTGTAGATATTCCAGAAGTAAACATCTCAGTGTTTGCATTGAAAGGGGCTGAACTGGAGGTATTTTAAGCCTCTCACTAGGTGAGATGCTTATGTATGTCTTCTTTGACATATTATAATTGGCTCAGTATGGCTGAGTAAAGTGGAAGAAAAATACTAAATATCACGCAGGGCCTGAAACAACTCCTACAAATGTAAATAGGCCACGGCATTATGTCATCGCACGTCTCCTCACGCTGTTAAAAGTATGTCAGTTTTAATGCCGGCATCACAGCGACAAATCGAAAGGCCACAAGTGCACGTGCAAGTGCTTCTTCCCCATATTTAAACATCTTTGTCTTTGTGTGTTTATTTAATTGCAGTTTGTGACAAGGTGAGGCCAGAGGGCCACTTTCTCAGAGCACGAACCCTAGCCTAGAGTCATAGTTGCCACTCATTAGTAACAACATTTCCATGGCACGAGCAGCATTGGCTGCAGAGATCAAACGACGCAGAAGAAATCAGAAGTTGTGTTACAGGGAAAAGTGGTGACAGTATAATGAGTAAGGCCTTAATCGCCCTCATCCCTTCTCGAAAGTCAAAACCAGACTGCAATTACCCTCAGTATGAACGAGACAAAAGAGTCGTAAAAATACATTATTCTTGTCACTTAATGTTCCGTATAGAATATCAGCTCTGTTCTGATCCAACGGCCGATAACTGCTTATGTTGTGGAAGCAACAGTGTCAAATGCGAGAAAATGTCTTTTTGACATTTATTATTGTGGTGCAGCTTCAGTGATCTGTGAAAATAAATGAATGCATCTCCTCTGCACTTTAATTGGCTCTTATTTTTGTAAACTAATATCTCCTAGACTTCCACTCCTTCAGTTTTTGTGGCTGTTAATCAAATTCAGATTGTGAAGTTTTATTTGCTATTCTTTAGACATTATAGCAGTGGAGAGATTCTATGTCTGTATTCATCCCTGAATATCAAGGATCCACTTGAATAAGAACAAATCAATAGCTTTTTTTATTTTTTTTTCCCAGAGGAGCAGCTGTCTGTAAAGTCTTTGGCATTTAAATTGGAAGCGAAGGCAGCAAAGCAGCTGATTATGGTGACCTTATTGTCTCCCATTGTCGAGCGAAAACAAGAGCCTCGAATTCCAGCAGCAGCCTCAGACGTGGATGGTGTGTGTGCCCTCTTTGAGTTTATTCAGTCCAACATTTCCTCCGTTTGGCCGCGATTCAAGTCACCTAATGACTGAGTGCTGCCTCTCCCATCAATGCTCAGCTTGTTTGCGCAAAATACTCACTTCAGTAGCCAGCGGCCCTCTGGAGACGCGCCGCGCAATCCAGCAGCCTGGGTGGGAATTAACTCTGATTTCTCACGCAGCCTACTCATCACTAATGCTTATGTAATTTCAGATGGGGATCTGTTGGGTGTGTCAGAAGGCTTGAATTGCTGTCATTGTAGGGCCCCACACCCTCTCAGGATTTGGCAAATGTATGTATTTTACGTCACTGTATCAGCTCCACACGACTCTGTGTGTCTGTGCTTTCGGAGCAAAGCAGTGTTAAGATTTTTATGTTGCCTGGTGATATTCCCACGCGTCACGTTTAGAAGGCGGCAACGGCAGCGTCGTGCTAGTAAAGCGTGACGGCTGCAAACAGGGTGGAATATGACTGAGATATGAAATATGAAAACACAACGGAGGGTCCAAGAAAAGTTTCTCAAGGAACTCAAAAAAAAAAAAGTGGTTGTTCAGCTGTTTGACTGGATAAATGCTTCTTGCCCATGCTTACCCTTTGCGCCCCTGGTGTATACATACAAACTCTCCCTCACTCTGGTCTGATAGTATTGCTTGTCAAGTCTGTTTTCAGATGATATAATTATTTCAGTTCATGAAGACCAAACAGTGGTAAAATAATGGCATCCACAACCACAAAAAACATAGCATCAATCTCGTTTTATTTAAACCTTTATTCCAGAGCCTGAGGCACAGCTAATTTTATAGAGTAAACAATATTTTTCTTCTTATTATTATTATTATTATATTATTATTATTATTATATTATTATATATAATAATAATAATAATAATGATAGATTAGGTTTTCAATTGTAAATGTATGACATTTCATGTATAATTTTGAACATGAGCTTGTTTGGTGGTTGAATTACAGTTGTCAATATGTTATAGTTGGTTAATTTTTGATTCTATTTCATTTTGCGTCATAAATTTAGTTAAATATAAGGTTTTTAGATGGATCGATAGAGAGATCATGAATTTCACATCTGAACAGTTGTTTTTTTCACAAAAATAACCTTTAAAACTGACAAAAGACAACAAATACTCAATACTGTGTCCATATTAGTAATAGCTATGTTATTAATGCACTTTAGACTTTATGTACAGTATGTGCAGGTATTAACAGGTGAGAGACTGCATTAAAAAAAAAAAAAAAAAAAACCTTACACATGCTTTGTACTCCTTTGACCAGCAGATGGTGCTTCCTCAAACAAATGGAAGCCTCTCCATTTGCAGTTGGTGGACCTCCTTTGCTTCTTGCTCCTGAGTTCCTAATTTACAGTGAATATTAACCTGCAGTTATAGACAGGGGGGTTGTAAAATAACGCTGACATCAGTGCGCCACAGCTTCCAGGATGTTGTAAAAGCCAGCTTCTGGTTGCAAAAGCATGACGTCGTGTTTGATGAAGCTTTAACGTTAACGTCTTTGTCATATAAACATATTTCAGGTTTGTGGGGGGGGGGGGGGGTGATGTAGTCGCTGAGTGATTTAATTGCAGGGGCGTCGGTGTGTGATCGTCTTGTTTGCTGGAGTGTCTGAGATGTAATAGATTTTTTACAGGTTTGCTCTGTGTTGGCAGGGCCTCCGCGCTTTATTTCTCACAATAAACATAATCTTCGGGCTCCAGTTGCGATGGAGAGAAACCTCACTGCAGGTCTTTGTCCGCGTTACAAAAGAACGCTACGGATGAGCGAAAGGACTGCTCACGTAACATACAGATGACATTACATAATCACATTAGCTGCGTTGTTTTAACGAGACAAATGACGATGTGATTGCATAGCACTTTCCAAAACTATGGAGGACTGGTGGATGCTTCTTTTTTTCTTTTTTTTCTTTTCTAGGAAGTTACAGAAAGGGAAAGAGCAAAAACAGGTCTCCCTGAAAGTGTTTTGACTGTATATCAAGGCTCTAAAGGGCGGCCACACATCTTTGTGATTAGGTAAACCTCAGAAGCCCTTTTATGTGAGGAATCTGAGAAACCTCAGTGGGCACATCCTGTGTGGTATGCAGTTCAGTCAAAGGCAACGTGTCCTGCTCAACCTCTTATTAAATACTCCTGATTAAGATGCATCGGAGCGCAGAAGCGCCACACTGATTGCGACAAACAGCTTTTTATATCGTTGTTTGCGAGGAGATAAAATGCCTTTTTTTTTTGTGGATACAAATGACTACTTGGGAGTGTTTGTGTATATTTGGAAAAAAAAAAATCTTCTCAGCTAAAGTGAACATGTTGCTCTGAAATATTTTCCAACATCTGCCGCCCATCAGGATGTCTGCTTTCTCAGCCACTGCTACATTCCTGAGCCGCTCCCTCTACCTGGATCAAAAAAAAAAAAGCAGCAAACCCTTCCCTGTCATTGCCCCTGAGCTCTGCTCTCCCTGCCCTTGTTGAAACTGTACCGGAGGTATTTTTTACCAGGTGCAAGCATTTTGACACCAGACCTTGTGTCTTAAAAATAACACATCCTTTTTAAACTGATACTTTAGTGTTTTTGTACATTTAATAGTGAATGTTTTTTGTTTTTTTTACTGGGTTGACCTCCTGAAGCTTTTGCAAACAGGACCAATCTGAGCTTGAGTAAACATGCATAATGAAAACATCAGCGGGGGGGGGGGGGGGGGGGGGGGGGAGCTAAGTGGTGTTTATGTGACAGTAGCAACCCAGTGTTGCAGTAGCTGGGAATTTGAATTTTCTATGACCACAGAGGCAACTATGTCACTACTGTTTCCTGTCCTTTCCCCCTTCCCCTTCCCCCCCCCCCCTCATAATATCATTTCTTAATGCCTGTTAAGTGAATCCTGAAGGGGGAAAACATAAGCACCTCTTGCTCCGTGGGGCTTGTTTACAACACTTTAGCAGATCCCTGCAGTTAAAAGAGCCAGTCGAGGCCAGCGCGACAAATTCACGCTTTAAAGGTAACGGCTAATGAATTAGGTCAAATTTGGTCGCGTTAGTCCACCGTGTGAAAAAGGCTTACTGGGGAATGTATGCTGTGTATACACCACGTAGTATACAATAATAGTCATTGTCCAAGTTGCACGGTGTCTAATCCAAGTCCATTCAGGGCAGCACTTAAGATTCTTGGCATACTCCCGTACTCATTGCTTCTCGTGGACTTAATCTTTTTTTTTTTTTTCTCTCCCCCCTTCTCAGGATCAGTCAAGTGTGTGGCTTAGCCAGATCAAATGAAAGCAAGCCAGTCTGCTGCTGCAGAATGACATTCCACAGAACAGAAAGTCATAGGAGAGAGAGAGAGAGAGAGAGAGAGACTCCAAGGTTGAGTTATATAAGAACAGACTGACCCTGGCCAGTGTTGGTCTGGTCTACACAATGACAATGACATAAGAGGAGGATTTTTTCTGGAAGTAGTGACTTTTTCCACATGTTGGTATTGAAAAGAGTGAACACAGGCAGTTGTTTATATTTCATAAATAAATCCATTTTATTTTGTAGCATATAAAATTAAATCATTTTACAATTTATTCCAGTATGACACATAATATCCAAATAAAGTAGCTACATTTTTTTTGATAAATAATATTAATAACAATAATAAAAACATTCATTCATCCTTTGACATGTCTCGCTTTGTCTTTTTTTTTTTTTTCTCATGAAGGGAGTTCAATAGCTGCCACAAAACATGGAACAGTAATGCCCACGTCAGGAAGGAATGGAACCGCACGCTTGTCAAACAAGTCCAGAGGTTGCATCTCGGAGTCTCGTTCTTACAGGATACAGGATGGTATGCTAATTGAAAGTTGCGTGAGTGCATATCTACATATGCACACACAAGTCTACAGTCTGGGTCATGTCGGATTAAAGGATCAACATATACACAGTGAAATGATATCAGCGACTAAATTAAATGTACAAATATTTATTACATCTTGCTCCATAACGAAGCTACTTCAGATGCTCCATTAATACGAAGCAGTTCTTATTAAGAATGCTGACGTAGTCACAGCAAACAGTGCACTTCATTAAGTCCTCATGATGTAAGCCCACAATTCCTTGGGAATCTAGTTACAACAAGAAGCTGGTAGTTGATTGGTCGACTATTTACACCCCTGCGTTCATCTTGACCGACAACGGCCACCGCTGGCGCCGATGACCTCTTCTTCTTCCTCTTGTCGGGGAGTTTGCATGTTGCTTCACCAATCAGTCTCTGAATTTGTGGATGTCATTGGAGAGGCGGTAGAATGGGTATGAGGCCTCGTTGGCATGGGGACAGTTGTAGGTGCACTTGCAAGACTCGATCATCATGATGTTCTTGTTGAAGGTCTCGCCGTCCTCGCAGCGGAACTTGACCCGGATGGTTCTGGTCTTGTGAGGGCTGCAGCAGCGGCCGTCCACGCAGGCGCCGCAGTACTTGGGCCTGTACTTCTTCAGGCTGGAGCAGCCGGCGTAGGTGAACTTCACGGGCTGACTGGACTTCTTGGTTCTGCTGCACTTCTTTCCCTTCTGCAGAGGAACAAACAACAGGGATGGAGGTTAGTTTTGAGTTCAGACCAAGCAGTGATGTACTTAGAGTCTCATGTGTTCTTATCTCATTCAGTCATGGTGGCTAATGCTTACCTTCAGACTGGAGTAAGATGACTGGGTGCATGGCCGCACTTCACACATTCTTGTCTCTTTGACCAGCTTGCATTCGCTGTTGTTGTTGGTGACTCTGGTGGAGATGCCAGTACCACAGGTCTTGGAGCACTGGGACCAGGGTGTGGTTTGGACGATGCACTTCTGGCTGTCGAACATGTGGACTGCAGGCTCGGATACGAATGCTGTTTGTAGAAGACAAAAAGATCACATTAGTCAATTTGATTTTAACATCTTATAACAAAGTGTTTTTCTCAGAAAAATATACATATTACTACTATAATATAAGCTGCTTACCTGGAAGGGTCTTGAGTCTAGGGTCTAGGGTCTTCACGATTGCAATGAGCTCATTCTTGTTGGTGAGGCGTCTCTCCACCTCATCAGTCATCATGTCTTTCCCAAAGAGTTTCTCCAGGATGTCTGTGTTTTTGCCATCGTCGCACACCCACTCCTCACAACACTGGCCTGCAACCTTGACCAGTCTGGGGCTGGCACAGCCCAGGTTGGGCAGCGAGAGCTCCTGTGGACACAGCGGGACACATCCCACTGCCCCGTCGATGCATGTGCACTGGTGTTTACAGTTGGGCTGGAAACTCTCTCCATTCTGGTAGATCCTGCTATTGTACTCGCATGGTCTGCCTTCTGACTTGGCTGTAGCAGGGAGGAGAAAAAACACAGGAGGAAAGGAATGTTATTCTTTCCTGCTCTGCTCAGAGATGTCTGCTGAAGACATCACATGGCTGCCAGATAAAGATCAGTTAAACTGTGAAATTCTTCAGGCTGCCTGAGGAGTCTCATTCCCTCCACAGTTGGCTGTCTGTGCTTTGAGGTTTTTGAGTCTAACTTTCCTCCTAGCTGCATTCCACAGTGTTGAAATCACACACATGCTGCATTACTCCTGAATTCAATTGTATTTCAAAGTAAAATATAACATAAACAAGACTAACTAGAGGCAGCATCATGCACACCTGGGGCTGATCTTTCTACATACCTCGGCAGATGCCACGAGTAGTAGCGGCAGCAAAGCTGGCCCCAAAGTTACACTCCAGCCCTTTAGTGTGGTCACAAGGCTCGGTTAGGCTGCAGTCCTCGTTCAGCTGCCGAGCGCAAACTTTGCAGCAGCCGCAGCCGTCCAGGACGACGCCGACGCCGGGTGCGCACTTGGGCATCTCCAGGGGACACTCGCACACGGAGGGACACGAGGAGGAGAGGACCTGTACAGCCAACAACAAAAACCCCACGAGTTAAAGAGCGAAACCTCCACAGAAAATGCCAATCCGAATATTATCTTGCCATTTTAATCCACTATAATTGAAACATATCTCCTCTCTCCTGGGGCGAAAAATAAACAACCACACGGATTTTCTCTATCAGACAAAAAAAAAGTGAAATAACTCACCAAGTTCAGGCTTCCCAAAAAGGTAACGACAACAGTGAGCATCAGCATCTTGGATAAATGTTCTTTTTTCTTTTTGCGCGTTCAAGAGGAATCCCGTTCCCAGTGAAAAGGAGATGTGATGTTTCTTCAGAGGAGTCCTGGTAGGTATTCCCTCACTCGCTCAGTCGTCTTGACTTGTCTGCTGGTAAAGTCTCTAGTGTTAAGAGAGGCTCCTTTTAGAGTAGATGAAGCTCTCGGTAAAGCGGTTGCTGCAGTCTGCTGAGCTCCGTCCACCTCCGCACTTTTATAGCGCTCTGTGAGCTGACGTCGTCCCTGGGCTGCCTACTGAACTGTTCCCAAACTATGCCAGGAATGTTTCTCGGCGCATTTTCCATCCAAGACCTAAGCTCCACCCTGTCTAAACCTTTCTCTCTCTCTTTCTTTCTTTTTTCTTTCTTCTTCTTCTTTCTCAAATGGACCCCCCCACCCCACCCACCCCCACCGGATCCCATCTGAACACACTTTTCCGTCTCACATTTATTTCCCCCCGTCTTGTTTATGCCCCCCTCTCATTTCCCTCTGCTCTGCTCGCTTCTCACATTTATCAAATCAAGTTCACTTGGGACTTTTACTGTGGCATGCGTAAAAGGCAAGCGTGCCTGCGTATTTACGCGCGATAATAGGTTATTAATGAGCTCCATAACAAAAAGTATTACACATTGATGAAAGAGATAATGTGATATTATGTAAAAAAAATAAAAAAAATAATAATAGTTTTAATGTCACTATAATTATAATTTGCTCATTAAAGCTGTTTATAGCTGTTGTTGTGGTCACGTTTTAAAATAGCAGTCGAGTTTCTCTGTGAGTCTTAAAGGTGTGGGCAGCAAATACGTTTAACAGTGTCTATTTCTGGCTCTGCAGCGCCTTTATTCAGCGAGGCTAAGCGCTTCCAGATGCGCACCAGAGCCCAGACGTAACAATATTACCATATTTGGTATGGCAGTAGCCTACATTATTAACATATTTCTCTGCCTTTGGCCAGCAGAACCACAAAGCATTCCTGACAGCTTAAAGGCTTGTTAAATATGTTCTTCATGCAGGGGGAAATTCCTCATTCCTCAATTCATTCCTTGAGGCAATTTGACGTTTTCTTCCACGCCATCTGTCCATCACGTACCTTTCCTGGGGGGCAGTGTTGGCAAAAGTTTTTTTCCACATGAAGGGATGTTGTAGTGTCTGTGTGTGTCTGTGTGTGTGTGTGTCTCTGGGTCTAGGATCTGAATAAGTCCCCGTTCAGTTTGCAAATGATTCCCGATTGATGAAAACGGGTCACCGGATGGAAAGGAATTACGCACAGACAGCGACATAAAACCGCAGTTATTGCTATAACCGGCTGGCAAAAATCCCAAAGAGGGACACTTTGCATGAGGACTTTTTTTTTTTTTTGAAGTGTTTATTTGTGTTTGTGTGGATCGGACATTTCTCTCTCTCCCTCTCTCAGTCTCACTCTCCTCTCTCCTCTCTCTCTCTCTTCTCTCTCCCCCCTCTCTCTCTTCTCTGTAGCCTCCTGTGTCGACCTAACATAACGATACACTGAGACAGCAGCGGTGAACAAGGCGGCCGATGAGCCTCTCCGGTGAGTTTGGATATTTTCTTGTCTTTCCCACTCTTTTCCACGGGCTTTACATGCTTCTCTTTATGAGTCATCTTTCTACCTATACACAGCAGTTGTAGCAGATGATAAGGATCTTTCAGGAAAACTTAATCACTCTTCTTGGGAGTGATTAAGATTTTTTTCCCATCCCTTTGTTTGCTTTGTGCTCTGATACTGTACACACAGGCGTTTTATAATAAGCACAATAGAGATGTGCTTCTTGTCTAGAATGTCTTGGTGTAGGTTCCGATTTTATTGTCTCATGCTTCCAGCTCGAGACACTAGATGGTGATCTTTAAATGATAACTTTGTTTTACTTATTATTATTGTTTAAAGACACTGTTCAAATATCAGTACCAAAGATGTCAAGTTCATATAATTACATAGATTCATGGCTGTGTGTGTGTGTGTGCGCGCGCCTGTGTGTGCAGCCTCTTTTGACAGGGGGTGTGTCCATGTCAGCACGTGCTGTCTGTGTCTTTCATGTCTGTGACAGCAAAATATATCCATCACTAATCTTTTATGATACAAATGCATTTGGTTTACTCACCATTTTTAAAGGTACATTATGTAATAAATCTAAAGCAACTGGCCGTAAAATATGTCACAGAGACTCAGGAATTATATTCATATAACAAACTATATGTCTAACTATATAACTCACCAACAACAACAGTACAGCCAACATATTTGCATTAAAAAAATATATTTTGCAGACTGCAAATCATGTTTATGTTTGGAAATCATGTTTTTGGCATGTGGCGCCACCTACCGCAGTCTACCAATCATTGCAGTCAGTAGAGTCTCAGCCGCCGAGAAACCACGGGTTGCCAGTTACGTCAGAAAACGAAACCTGAGAGACCTGGGTATTGTGAATTTGAATGTAGTAACCGTTTTTGGCCACTTTCTTACATATGGCACCTTTAACACTGTAATCTGTGAAAACAGTTGGATGACGAGGGAACCTCTGCCCCGGCCCCTGAAGGCAGCTTGAAAAAAAAAACACTCAACCCTGATACTGTCATCATCTTAGTTGGGAATTAGGGGAAGTAAACTGGCTATTTATAAGTGAGAGTTTATGCCACAAACTGTGTCACACAGCTTAAAAGATGTGGTGATCCCACATTGTTGGATAAACAACAACATGGTTTAGGTTGCATTGTGGGAAATGTAGGACCGTGTATTTTTCGGATGTTGGCCCATGATGTTGGTCAAGACATCTGAACCAGAGATTGAGATCTTACTGCTGGGACAGCAGGTCTTATGTCGTAGTTAATTTGATTGTCCTCTGCTGCGTAGAGTCCATGTGCAGACATAGTTGTCATGGCAAGAGGAAACGGTGTTGTTATTGAGTATCAGTGGAGAATAACATTCCATGATTACCCATTCACTTCAGGAAACCTTCCCAAAGCTGGACATGTGGCTCCATGTTGTAATTGTCCTGGCTTAATTGTGTTTCCATCAAGTCTATACTGTATGTGAATCCCCCAATTCTCACACACACATACAGGATGGAGTAATGTACCAGAAAGTGTAATTTGATTAAGCCCACAGCCTCTGACAGATGGCATGGATGTTTTTTTTTGTGATTTCACTGGTGAATTAGTTTAGCGAAATTGTGTGTTGTGGTACGGTTCGATGTAATGGAAAACCCAGTGTCAAAGCCCCGTCAGGAGGACTCACCGATGATGAGACCGTGAGTGGCCTCAGAATTAGTCTGCAGGAAGTCGGTGCTGAGCAGTAGTTACTGTATGTCTAAAGTGACAGATGGAACAGAACAATTATCCATGCTTACACAACAGATTCTTGAAAATAGATGTCATAGCTGGTATGCAGTGAGTATTAGCGACACTTTCTTTTCTCAGGAAGTTGTGCTGTGTCATCGTTGGCTGTAAACTGAGGCATCGATTGATCTGGTGTAAACTACTCTGAAGACAAATTCTGAAGAAATAGATCACAGATTCACACTCATTCATTTACGTAACTTTGGCACAAATGCACAACTGTTGCTTTGATTGTTTTGGTGACATAATCAAGTTTAATTTGGTGTATTTTACTTGAAGTTGTTCAAAATCAGAAGAAAAATGTCTTGACTGGCTTTTCCCCGGGTTCGATGAGAAAAACGAGAAAATGTTACTCACTGAGGAGATAGAGGCCATCCCTTTTATTCCTATTGTACGAGTAATGTCAAGTGGTATAGAATGTCTAAATGCTTTTCATAACTGGATGAGTGCACATTCACACGAATAACCTCGATATCTCCCTCCAGATGCGATGGAACTTGCCCAAAGAATTTGAAACATTTGAAACAGGGAGGCAAAAAAATAATCCTTCAATAAAATGGGGTCAAGAAGCATTCACATACTGTCTGTACCACCATGTACGAATCAAAAAGGACAAAAGAGGAGTTTTGCTAAAAAAAAAAAAAAAAAAATTATTGAACAGAGTTGAGCAGTACCTCTATTAGGGAAAAGATATTAGGTATTGGCCACCAGAAGAGCTATTTGAGGAAGTGGAGAGTGCTTGCAGATCTGGGGTGGCAAGCCAGCTTTGAGGAGTGGCTTGAGGAGTGTCCCCATTGAAGAACCTCGGAGCGGACGAGCTTGGCTACATACTGACGGATAGGAGGACCGCCCCCCGGGGTCAGGCTCCGCGTGTTGGGCCTTCCAGACTCTCTCCTCCACTCCGCTCCAACAATGCAGCTGGGGGGAATGATTGGTTCAGGGTCGGAATTGGGTGGGTCGGGGGAAAACTGGGCGGGACAGGGCGTCAGGCTTGACATTGCGGGAGCCGGGTCGAAAGGTGAGGGAGAAGTTGAATCTGCCCCAGGATCAAGGCCCACCGTGCCTCCCGTGAATTAAGCCGTTTGGCGGCGATTAGGTGATCGGAACCGGCCGATTTTCACGTGATCGGCCGGTTCCGATCACTGGCCGATTAATCGGTGCATCCGAAATCGGTGACTGGCCGAAATCGGTGACTGGCCGAAATCGGTGACCGGCCGAAATCGGTGACCGGCCGATCAGTCAGAATATTCCGATTTTAATAAGCCGATCAAAATGCACCCGCATCGCGCAGCATCAGCAACACACGTGCACGCGGCTACACGCACATGTAGTAGAGTGTAGGGCTGGGCGGTATACCGGTTCACACCTAATACTGTTTTTTTTTCCCGTTATGATATGAATTTTTAATATACGGCCATACCGGTGTATTTGATTACACAACATCCGCGCATCGGCGCAGCGGTCTGCTTTGCGAGTGAGCGATCTGCATGTACACGTTTCATTAATGTTTATATATTTGTTTCAATCACTGAATGAAGCCTGTCGTATTTGGGACAAGAGTCAGGATCTTAAATCACTTGCACAAAACTTTTGATCAGCATTTGTTTGTTTGTCATTTAAACCTGTGTGAGGAGAGAGAGAGAGAGAGAGGCATTGTTGGCACGGGGCGGGAGAGAGAGAGAGCTAGCGAGAGACAGAGAGAGAGAGAGAGAGAGTGAGCTCTGCGCTCTTGGTCACTAGTTAATTTACTTGTGTGTAGGTAATGTGTTGTGAAATATGTTTAAACTTAAATAAACTACACATACAGGTAGTGATTCTTTTTTCTATTTTTGGTTGGATATTGGATGCGAACTGATTGTATTTCTATGTTAAAATGTTATATTAAAGAAAATATGCAAAAATATATATATTTCAGTATGCTGTAAAGTGGTTTAAAAAAAGTGATTTAAGGAAAATTCTGTCGTTCCACCCGCTTTCAGCAGTGTGGATACGAAACGTAATGGAAAAATCAGCAACTGAGGAAATTAACTTGATGGAGGTTAATTAACCATGTAGCGTAGTCATTACCCTGAAAGGGGTGATCAAAAACTCTCCGGAGATCGGAAGTGAAGGTGTCGTAGGAAATAGAAACGGTGATGGGACTACTCAAGATAGCCGTAGCCCATTGTGCGGCTCGTCTAGGGAGCAGGTTTACATTTATCTATCTCCCCTGAGTAACGTTCAGGGATGGAAACAAAGGGTTTATGTGGAATAAATGGTGGAACAGAAACTACAGGTGGAGATGGATTAGCGACGGCGGGAGCTACGGTGACCGGGATAGAGGGGGGGAGGTAGATTGGTGAAAAACTGTGGAGAAGCCAACTGACAATTCTCGGAGTGAGGCGATTACTTCTGAAAGTAACTTGTCGTGTGTCGCCAATGACTGTGCCTTGCGCTGCTAAAGGCTGACGGAGACTGTCTCCTTCTGCCGGGTCCATGGTGGTCAGATCGTTGTGTTATGCTCTTGTAAACAAGAGCAGTTTTAAAGAGGGTTGGACCTGGAAAATGGTCAGGTCGAGAGCCGGTGTTCAGGAGTGGATCCATAAATGGAACGAACTCACTGGAAGTTGAGAAGAAGGAAGAAGTTACGGGTGTTGAATGAAGCCGTAGCGAGCTGTAGCTCTTGGGTAACACAGAGATGTCCGTAGCTCTCTCGACGCAGGAGACGTGGTGACCCTGAAGAAGAGCAATGTTGAGTCAGATATCCCCAGGAAGTCAAAGTAGAGCAAAACAGGAGAATTACTAGCTGTTTACCACTGGAGAGTATAGAACGATCTGACGCTGGTGAACGGGCGGCTCGGGCTTAAGGAGCCTCCTGATTGCAAATCAGGAGCAGGTGGGGAGGAGCCGCGGCAGGTGGAGCTGATCAGCAGCGTCCTCAGAGAAAGTAGGTCAGCCACGCTTCCCTGCAGAGAGGGGAGAGAGAGAGCAGCACAGCAGAGCCGCAAAAGCCACGATAATGGGAACAGTAGTGAGGGAGCGTGTGATCATGACAAAAGACAAGTTAAAAAAAAACAAATCACTCTTGATAAAACTAATCTCGTCTTGTTGTACTTGCATTATAAAAGCCATCGACATGAAGACTGAAGGCTGCCTTAGGTGTGAAAAGGTTGTCTGGACTTTTTAGATAGCTTAAAGGGACACTGTGTAGTATTTATGGGTTTATATAACCCAAAATCCACTTTTTTATACATAGTATGTGCTCCTGCATTGTCTAGTCGCTGTATAATAGTTTTTGTTTCATTTTCGTAGTGTTTCAAAATGTCATGTAAAATAACATGGTCGCGGGCCGCGGTTGCATAGCCACTGTTAGCAGCGAGACGCCATGTTTCTACCGGAGCCTGTAAGGACAAACGCGAGAGTACAAGCGTCTCTTTACTTGTAGCAGAAGTCCCACCTCCACTCTCTCCGCTTCGTCTGCTACGGCCGCGGTAGCTCGCCCTCTCCCTCGCCTCACGAACCTCACCAATTATTTTCCATTTTGTGCTTTAGCCAGAATAAACTAAGGCTATAAGTGCACTTAAACTGCTGGACAACCAGTATCTGTACAATGATCCATGATGATAAATGGCATGACATTGTTTCCTCTAAAGCAGTGCTGGTCAAACCTTTTATACCAAAGTACCACTTGAGAAAATATTGAGCTCTCTTTAACTAATGTTAAAATACAGCGGTGTAAAAAAGTCAAACAAAGTCGGCTACGCACTTTTCACAGGAGGCAGATTTATTCCCAATAGTATAATTCGCTCTCTCATCATCCTCCTCTTCGTCACATATACTTCAGGCACTGGTACCGTGAAATTAGATTGAGATGGATCGAGAGATAAGGTGACTCTATTTATTTAAATTATTGTTATTTTTTTATTTACCCAATTCCTCAGTTCCACTCTGATCACATACCCTGGTATATACAGTAGAACAATATTTCTGATTTAGTACCGCAATGGTACGCAAGCTTCCACTGGCGGTACATGTACCACAGTTTGAGAACCATGGGTTGAATGGAAACATCTTCTCTGCTGTTGAATGCTGACAGACTTGAAGCAAAAACAATTTTTTTTTTACTCAAATCTTTCTAAAATAGCAGAAAAACCTGATCTCTCTGCTCTGATCACACTGAATCTGCAAATTACATTTATGATTTTTCCCCAGACTGCTAACAGTTAAATATGCTCTGTGCACCTGCATTATAATGGATGTCTGTGTCATCGTAGACGTCTACACTCTCACTGTGAGTCCAGTCATACCAGGCGAATAAAGAGGTGCTGCTTTTGGTGCCACAGCTGGAGCATCGTGTCTGCTTTCACTGATTTTCTTTTATAGCTGCACGGTGTGCCAGCCAGGTGCGCCTAAAGTATGAGGGCTTTCCTTCTTCCAAAATAGCCCAAATTCCTCAGCATGGAGAGAAAAGCGAAAAAATAGAGGGTCTTTTCTTGGGCCGTGTCCATCCATGATGAGGAATGATGAGGGGAAAAAAAAAAGAAGAGGTTCTGGGTGGGAGCAGGTATGAGCACTGGAAGGAGGGTGGTGGTGGTGGTTGTTGATCCTGGCTGGAGTGGAAAAAAAGGAATGTGGGACTCCTGGAATGTTTCAAACAGTCGGGGGATAATTGAGTGAATCTGGAACAAGAAAAGACAAACCGAGGTCCCGCGGTGGAAGAATGTGCTTCTGGGATGTCTGAAGAAGCATTCCATCCATTCAGACGTCTTCATTGGGCCCAAAACCTTCCTCGGATGGCACCACAGGGAATATAACCCCACTAGCCCCACACACATTCACACACCTATCTTCTTTTCACACTCTTCTTTCCTTTACATTTTACACAGTGCAGGACCAGGAGAGAACACCCTTAATTCTATATACATTGTGTGCCCTTGGGAGTTTGTGGAAGTTATTTGTTGAAGTCTTCCAAGAGTGAAACAGGCGAACGTGTTTTCACAGGGTACTAATTTCATACTTGAATGTCTTCATGTCCTTGGATTAATGCAGATCCATATACAGTATGTCATGATATATTGTGATATTTTCAGATACATGTGCTCAGATGTTGGCTCCAGATGCTCAAGCACCTGCCCCTTTGTTTGTCAATGTTGAAGGAATGAACACGTGAAAAGGACTGTTCTCTGAAATGGCACATGTTTACACTCTCCTCCATTGTGCTTAGGTGTTGCCTCGCTGCAAGTGAAGGTCAATGAGTTGTCACATGGACAAGTACACGAGCTAGGATCATAGTCTGATGGCAGAAAATGGGGATACAGTAATTAGGCCATAACAATGTGACATTACTTTACTTAAAGCTAGTTTGTTCTCACCAACTTGTGAGTGAATGGGTGGATGGCAAAATTGTGGTGTAAAGCAGCTTTGAGTGGTCATCAAGACTAGAAAAGAGCCATATAAATGCAGACCATTTACCGTTACAACACATCAGTAAGTTCAAATGTGTTGTTCTAACGGTGGCAGCCATAGACATGCAGTTCCTGTGAGCTAAAAAACTCTTATTATTATTTTATTACATGGACTTTGGTGCAAGAGAATGAGAATTTGCAAACTTCAGCTGAAACAAAGGCAATTTAAATCTTAAAGGGACAATATGTAGTATTTATGGGTTTATATAACCCAAAATCCACTTTTTTATACATATTATGTGCTCCTGCATTGTCTAGTCGCTGTATAATATTCTTTGTTTCATTTTCGTAGTGTTTCAAAAAGTCATTTAAAATAACATGGTCGCGGGCCCCGGTCGCATAGCCACTGTTAGCAGCGAGACGCCATGTTTCTACCGGAGCCTGTAAGGACAAACGCGAGAGAACAAAACAAGCGTCTCTTTACTTGTAGCAGAAGTCCCGCCTCCTCTCTCTCCGCTTCGTCTGCTACGGCCGTGGTAGCTCGCCCTCTCCCTCACCTCACGAACCTCATCTGCTGACACGGAGAAAGACGACGAGGACGACATTTGACCAGCTGCGGATACCGTAGCGCTCAGGGAAGGGAGGGGGTGAGCAGAGCAGCAGGTCTTTGTTGTAAATTTCAGCCTCTCCTCTAGATGGCACTATAAACTACTTACTTCACCTTTAAGATGAAGCAGAAAATAAGATTGTATTATAACATTCTAACAAAAGATTCTATTAAGTCTTAAAGGTGCCATATGTAAGAATGTGGCCAAAAACGGTTACTACATTCAAATTCAAAATACCGAGGTCTTTTAGGTTTCGTTTTCTGACGTAACTGGCAACCCGTGGTTGCTCGGCAGCTGGGACTCTACTGACTGCAATGATTGGTAGATGGCGGTAGATTTCAAAACATAAACATGATTTGCAGTCTGCAAAATATATATTTTTAATGCAAATTTTTTGGCTGTACTGTTGTTGTCGGTGAGTTCAGTTTGTTTAATGAACATTATTCCTGAGTCTCTGTGACATATAAGGAGGAAATAGTTGCTTTAGAATTATTACATAATGCACCTTAAATGGCTAAATATGGTTTTGCTTCCTTTCATTATTGACAGCCATGTAAGCGTTAAGCAAATGTGTCCCTGGCTATTTCATAGGAAGGTGGAACCATTCATTTAAAAAGCCTCATTGTTCTGATGTTTTGTCATATTCCCACGTGTTTGCCTGGCACACTCTTCCCCTGCAGACGCATGTGTGAACCTGATATTCCCTATAACATGCTGCGGTGTCTTCTTGCCACTTGTTGGGCTGAACAACCTGCGCTCACTCTCGAGCCCCACGTGACGTTGCTCGTCATAGTTCACGCTGTCACTCGTGGAGAGACTTGAGTCGAGGCTGACTGTGACAGCATATGTTGCGCGCTGTTGTTGGTAAAGCACAACAAACTCACACACCAGGCAGCATCGGGTTAACTGATAGTAGTTGATTTCATTCATTCATTCGCGGGGTTTGTGTGTGTGTGAGAGTGTCCTTTTTTTTTTCCTCCCCCTTTATTCTTTATTCTTTCCTCTCCCAGATTTGATTGTGCCAAGTAACCCGGAGAGCTCAGCATGGCTGCTTTAATGGCAGGATTTGGTCTTTACACGCACGCCATTGTCCGGAGGATCTCCTCGTCCCTGGCCGAAGGAGCGCTCCGGACAAGCGAGGCGGAGGTGGACATCGACAGGGCGCACGGCGAGCACGACGAGTACGTGGAGGTCCTGAAGACGAAGCTCGGGCTGGACGTGGTCGTGCTCGCCGCGGACGAGTCGTTCCCGGACTGCGTGTTCGTGGAGGACGCGGCCGTGGTGTGCGGCGACACGGCGCTCATCACCAGACCCGGGGCAGAGAGCAGGAGGGGAGAGGTAAGAAGATGAAGTGTCAGAAGAAGAGTCAGCATGCATGATTCCTTAGTAACCGAGAACAAAAAAAAGTTTGATGAGAAAGTGGAGGAGGGAGACGAAGTGGCCGCTCCACACCAATCGGCCATAACCTGATGATATCACAATACATGCATATGTTATGATGTTATGTGTGTATGCATATGCATACATGTATAAAGTAATTTATCACTCAATATTCATAATATTAGAGAGTTCAGGGTACAATCCTACAAGGCTGTTACAGAAGTAAACAAGTCATTCATGCAAGTAAACTAATAATTCAGTATCTGTATCATTACAATCCCAAAACACTAAATATCACATAAATATTTAACTAAAAACCTACTGTAAACATGTGCATATTAACATTCTGCAAACAGTATTTTAACTGCATCATGACGTGCTGGTCATTTCTTTTTTTTTTTTCATGGGAACAGGATATATAATTCATATATTCATATATAATGCACATTATGCATCAGCATATATATATACGTGTGTTGTTAACAGTTCCAAAGACTGTGCCAGACATCAGGATCAGTAGATGCTCGAGGTTGTGATACTGGTATCAGACATAAAAAAAAAAATGGGGTTATCAAGCCATTTCTACTACATAATTAGACATTTGTGAGGAAGATATAGTTTATGTGATTGTATTATGGAGCTGCCGTCTCACTTCCTGGGCACTTAAACCAGCACCAGTGTGTCCAGTGTCTTCATTTTTGTATACACAAATAACAGCGACAAAAATTTGATGTATTTTGATGATTAACTAATGATGATGATGTACTAACACGGCCTAAATTCTCTAAAAGGCTAATCCGTGCAGACCAGTTGAAGTGTTAGGCAGAAAGTGCAAGTTAAAGACTAAGGGCAGTTTAATATTTGGATAGAATAACGCGTTCCATGACAAACTATCACCTAATTAGGTGTGTTTGTCCCTAAGGGCAGTAGTTTGAAAGAGAGATATTTGAATGATTTATAGCCTGTACTTACTTCAAAGCTTCCCAACAGCTCTTACTTCAGTACTCAAACAGAAATAGTCCGTTTAGAATTATGACAATGTGAAGGTGACTGCTGCTCGCTGCTGAATTTTATGAATCGAGACATTTAAAAAAAAACAAAAAAACACACAGTTTGAGTGCACTCCGTTGCTTAGTGAGGGTGCCTGCAATGTAGGGGTGCTGTTTGTGTGTGCATGTGTGAATAACAATGAGGGGGGAAATGGTAGGATAGCATCGGTGAAAGCCTCTTGTCATTTCATATTAGAGTCACTCGACTTGGCTCGCTGGTACTAATGGTCACCACGGCCTCACTTTAGTGACCGGGATATTGATAGAAAAGATTGGTGCTGCTACATCCAGCTATTGATGCTGGATGTGCACACATTAGTACACTGTCAGTGTAAGGACCCTTTCTCACACTTAGACTGTGACATTTGTCACATTTGATTCATGGATAGCAGTGGTCAGGGTTGTTTTCTGTTGTTTGTCCCATGGGAGAATGAAAAACTGGCACACACACACACACACACACCGAGGAGTGAATAAATAACAGGATTGCACACTGCACAGACCTGTACAGGGCTGAAGAAATCACACAGGGATTCCAATGACCGCACATTGTCTCAGGCAGAATTAAAAGCGATTTTGGTGGTTCATAGTTAAAATCAGTTATCTGTGAAAATGGCATATTTTTTCCATCGCTGTGTGAGTCACAGCACGGTGGCCTGCAGGATGTGAAGTAAAAAAAAAAAAAGGATGAAAAAGATATTCAAGAGGATATTTCACACTGAAGTGAGAATGAATGCTCTGCAATACCACGATCGATGTTTCTGGGCTGTTTGTTTTTGCTCACAGAAAGAAAAGTGTTTTTTTCCACGGTGTTTGTATTTCATCTCCAATCACAGAAGCACCTGATCATGTACTGCAGTGTTTGGAGGCTTACCAGAATGTTCTCATTGATGTCTGCAGACAGCTCACTACTCGGGTGACTGAGTTACTATTGTGATTTGATTTTTCCTGTTCTTGTATTTTGTGCATTTTTGATTTTAAAAAAAGGAAGAAAAAAAATCTCAATAATAACAGCTGTAAACACATTTAGCATACACAGTATAATAAACCCAGCCATCCGGCTGTCAGGTGTGATGAAAGAACCATATATCAGGGCAAAACTGCTTTGTCCTTCTCTCAGTTATATCACTCTGCATGGACCTGCGGCTGGTTTCATGTTGTATCTACCGGTTTTTTACGTGTAGCAATCGTAGCTGTTAATCTGCAACAAGATAAGAAAAAATACAATGTCAGCTTGACTTTTTTGTTGGTCAAATGATTAATGAGAATTGTCCCCTTGACCGTCACCCAGTTCCGCACTGTTAACCGATTGATTGATAACACAGGTTATAGTTGAATTACATCGTGATTAGGCCGAGACATATGCCGTGATATAATCATATTCACGTATAATCACACATTCAATATTTGTTAGTGTCACCAAAGCACCATGGCATTGTTGGGATTTGAGAATTTATGAGAAGTGGGAAACAGGAGTTTAAGCCAGAGGTATTAAACTCGCAGCCCTTCAAACAATTTCATGCAGCTCCACCACTTAAACGTTTGTTTTTTATATGTATATATTAATGCTGCATGATAAATCTGTCATTTTTATTGTGAATCATGTATCACTAGTGCAGTGCCCATAGGAAGTATGTATTCCTATAGTGGGAGCTGAAGAAGATTTTTCAGTTTTAGTAATGCATGATAAGGAACGTAAAGGCTAACATAATACGTGGCCGACAGTCACAACAGCTTGCTACGCTAATGCTAATCGACAATTAAAACATTTGCGTTGTGCCTAATGAGGTTGCACAGTGTTTGTATTATGTTAGCTCTATGCTAATGCTAATTGTAGCCTCACTAGCTTACCTTTGGAAACATGTACACCAAGCTAGCCGCAAAATAGTAGCATGCTAATGCTAAATAAATACGTGCTTGCGTATTGGTGAATGGACACCGACTTTGTCATTTCAGTAAAACACCATGTTCTGCGTTGAACCGCGTGAAAATGTCTCACCCACCGCGAGGACAGCCTCTTCACTCCCACCTCCCCCCCTTCCAGACAGCGCAGCTGCTGCTGATGAGCCGCTGCCTGCCTGGTGTAGCGTGATAAATCGGCGAAAGTGCAACTCTGTGATCAATAATTTCCTCTAGACCTAAAAATAGATGTTCTGCCTTGTTGTGCTTGGTCCATTACAGTCACAACAAACACTAATATTGGAAGTAGAAGTCTTTAATTCAGACAAACCTGTTTGGAAACAATGAACATCTCTCATTTACCACTGATGAAAAAGTAAAGGCATATTATCACCGGTACTGTTTCCTCCAGACATTTCAGAAGCCTCACATACCAACTAGGTATCAGCCAAAGGTTTGTTGCATCTAATGCTGTGAGAGAATCAAGTAATAAGTAGTACACACTACGCTGGAAACATTGAATCACCACGTTTGACTTTTCTGTCTCCTGCCTGGATTTGTCCATGTCTGTTCTCGACCTTGATTCTCATCTTTAGTCCTGGTTTCCTGCCAAGATCTATGAAGCAATGTTCAATCATTTTTTTTCTGTATTAGACAGAGGAAAGAGCTTGTCACTGCTTGTCATCAGTAAGGCTGTTTTTTCAGGTCAGTTTTGAGATTGATATTGATACGGGGCAAGCAAATGATCTCTTAATCTTTATTTGGCAAAGACATCGCAAATTATGATCCTCACAAGTGTGTCCTCATATGTCGTGAGTTATAGATACAGTACTTTGTTCAGGTCCTATGTTTTATCAGTGGGGCAAAGTGATATTAGTTTGTGTGTTTGAAGTCTTTGTGATGTCTTTTTTTATTGTTTTCATCTTCTTTTCTTGTTGACTATTTCATCCTCCCACCAAACCCTCTTTCCGACTTCCTTTCCTTCCTTACTTCCTGTCTAATAATTTAATTGCAGGGAAGATTGACTACTCAGGCCACACAATTTGATTTGTCTTCTCCGTGCTGCTAAAGGTTAATACGCCCATTGCTTTTTTGCAACTGACTTAATGTCTCATAAAGGTTGTTTTTTTTCAACTCAGAGAGACATCGGGATATGGAATTTAACTTTATTGAAGGTTGCAGGAATCCTGTCCGTTAGGCTGTGGCTTAAAAGCTTTATTATTAGAGGAAATGCTCGTCTTAATGTGCTGCCTCATCATGTTTCTTAAGACGAGGGGCAATTTCTAAAATCACTCACAAATAATGAGCCAAAGTCAAGTGTTCAGTGATACTGCCCACTGAGCTGGTTGCAGACCTGCAGATAGTCGGAGGACCTTCATTTCTTACCAGAATGTGAAATGGTTTCTTGATTGATTAAGCTGCTGATAATATTCTCAGAATATCCGGAGTAGGATCAGGGTTCAAGTTTACCAGAATGTTAAAGATGATGGAATACTGCAAGGTATGGAATACTGTGAACTCTGGCTGGTTACACACTGGTGAAGAACATTCCGAGGGTCATGATAGGGCTCAGTTGTGTTTAGTCTGTCAAGTTCTGTGTTACATTACTCAATCTCTCTTGATTTAAAGCGTGCAGTTGAACTCTATGATGGTTCGAAACTGGCGGTGGCGCTGTTTTCCTGACACCCTGGTGCTGTAAACAAAACAAACAAATCCAGGCATCCAGAGCTATACTGTGCTACTAACAGTGGGTCAAAATATCAATTTGGTCATATGTCGTCGTCCTTCCTCGTGGGATAATCATAATATTATAATAATAATAATAATAATAATATGATAATAATACAATGATCACTATGCCAGGGCAAAAATGTATATTTTAATTAAGAAATGAAGGCGCTCTAAAGTAAGCATTCACTGCTCAAATGACTGAGGGAGAAGAGGGAGTTTACAGCAGGATACTGTTGGACAAAGCTACATTAAGAGATGCTCCATCTATGTTCAATACATATACTTTATGAACTTGAATTAATAGAGAAATCCTGCACTTTTAACTTGTCACAGACGTTTTGTTTTCTTCAGTTAGACAGAAATCGTGATGTATCGCTATAGGATTGTTTTGCAGTGTATTGATTATCACAGAAACGTATTGTGATATTGTTGGTATTTGGATCATGCATTGTGTATGTGTGAGTATCACATTGTGAGGTTACCCTGTGATTCCCACCTCTATGTATAACTATGCACTTCAGTGCCTCAAGTCTATTTGCAGTCATATTATGAAGCATTTTAACTTAACATAAGCTTAATTATGAAGTAGTGATTTCACTCAACCCAGATAAACTGCCTCATCATTTCTTGTGCCTCTCAGTATATGAGGTGGGAGAGAATCTTTCCATTTTCTCCCTCAGGTCGTGCTGTCAAACCTCGCTCTCTTACGTCAAATGTGATTTAGAAAATCCTCTCCTCCACATTCTTCTTTGTTCCCACTGTTTTATTTGAAGCAAAACAAAAAAAAGACCCAGGATCAAATGAACTGAGCTGAACTTGACATAATCAACTATATGAATCTCAGCGTGAATTCTCATTGAAGTTATTACTGAACTTGCCACCTTTTTTCACTTTTACTGGTCCGGCTCAGACAAATGCTTGATTCATTCAACACACCAGAGATGAGTGAAGACTGAAGACGATTATCTCTTAAGTGAATCATATTTTGTAATACGGTTGTAAGACTTAGTTCCTGTAAAGCAAATGCGGAGATTCTCTTTTTTCACACAGTATATACTGTACGTTAGAAAATGGTGGCTGAGAACATGTGAGAACATAACTGTGGGATAAAGAATTAAAAAAAAAAAACACTTCCTCTCAAGTATTATGTTCTGAATTGTTTTGGCAAGTCTAAAATATGGCCCCGATGACGCACCTCCTATAAAAACTGTCAGCTGGCTGTGTCAGTGGTTTACTCATTCACACATTACACATAGTCTTACTCTTACTCTTCAGTAATACTCTTAGGAGAGGATTCATGACGCAAATACTGTGATGCACACGATATAATTAGTTTCCCTTTGAATCTGTTCTAAATTGGACTCTGTGAAATGTGAAGTATTCAATATTTAGAGCAATTTATTGGCAGATTTGAAATATACTATACATAAAAATGTTTGTATAATTTTATAATTGCTTTGAAATTAGAATTGTTCAGGTTTTGTTGACAAAGAAAGCCTTTTATATTTAAGAGTGGACATTCATACAAATGTACAAAAACCTCCTTTCTGATTTGTGAAATTCCCAGTGGTTTCCTATCACACTTGGGAAAAGGAAGGGTGTGCAGAGGAGTCCTCTGTTTGTTGTAATCTCAACTCTCACCATTAGGTCACGCAGAGTCCTCTACGTCGACGTAGAGCCCGTTGCAGAGCCTCTGCGTCGTCTCCGACTGCACAAAATATTTTATAAAGTGTCCGTCACTCCGTCAAGGTACAACAGAGACGGCAAGAGCTGCGATTGGTCCTCAGGACAGGCCGAGCTAACGCTGCTCTGTGCCGGCTCACAGTGCGCACCGAGCGTCCACAGACGCGGGGCTGATCACCGCCGACAACGTCGCTGCCAAACTATAAATACGTCATATCTTAACACACACAGCACATGTTTAGACTCCAAATGGCCAATTTCTCACCTCAAATTATCTTAAAACTGTGTGCCGTGACACAGAAAAGTGAGAAAACGGCCACTGTTTCAACAACAAACAGTCTTTCTCTCTCGGACGCCATTGCTCACTGTAGCCAAAAGCACAACAACCTTGCGCAGCGTGTATCCGTCACCACGACGCGGAAGTATGAAGGCTCGAGGGGTCTCCGTGGTTACGCAGTCGGGTAACGCATTACGCAGTCGGAGAAGTATAACGTGGCCTTCAGGTGCCACTACTTCTTACACACTGGACCTTTAATTCACCCTAAAACATTTGGAAAAGTTCTAAAGAGCAGAAAATAGGCTGTTTCACCGCTGATGAGTTTGTACTCCCGCTGTGATGACTCAGCCTTTTTTTTTTTTTTTTTGAAAGTGCCAGTCACTGCTTACTGTACCTTTATAATTCTATACTGCTGTGAGCAAGTTACTGTAAGCAAAACGTCTAGGAAACAGTGGTCATTAAAGAGGTGCTAAAATAAGTCATAACAAGCGTGAAGGGCTTAGGTGTCAGTCTGGAGGCAGGATGGAAACTTCTGCTCCCACAGACACAATATTTAGGTCATGTTTTTACAGACGTAATATTTAGGTTCAGTCCTTCCAGTTTATGTGTCCACGCTGGCCCCTTTCCGGTCGTGCCTCACAGAGCTGCTTCCAAACTAACACCAGACAGCACAGAAGCCTTGTTTTGACTAGACGACCCACAGATGCAGATTCCTTGCCGTCATCTCCACTCTTATATGACTTCCCTAACGGAACCGACCTGGTTTCTCTCAGGGAGGCTTGACATCCGCGTGTGAATAGGGGAGGCGGATGAGACACCTGGAAACCGCTAGCAGTATGTGGACGAGGGTCAATGTGCCTTCCCCAACTGTCTGTCACATTCCTACCACCTTCAACCTGCCCTTCCCTTCACTGTTTGTCTGTCTGACTCCTCGTCTCATCAGCCTCTCCGTCCCTCTGTCTCTTATTCACTCTCCCACAGAAGATAGCGTCCAAGCACAAGGTTTCCTAAGGTTTTCAGATTAATATGCTGTAATTATGTTTACAGTTAACAGCCTGAGGTTTGGCGATAACGTCATTAGGATATATAATATATATAGATGATGATCTGCCAACGGAGAAATATACTGTAGGTTAGCTTTTCTCAGTATGGGTAATAAAAATATTTACAGCAACAATAATATCAAGAGTAAATTTCTTTGCTGCCAATATGTTCTGGCATGAAAACGTAAGTCACTCACAATGAAAACACATGGACAACCACCAGCGAAATAAAAATCCATTCCAATAATTACTTTTGCAGTAAAGTGGACATTCCAACCTAGTTTCTCATGCTTTCAGTAGATGTTTGTTTGTGCTGTTAAGTATTTTAAAGGATACAACTGTGAAAGCTGTAGACAAAATAAATAGGCCAGAAGCTGTTAGCACCGGCAGTCCTCGTTTGTGCTTAGCACTTAGATTTCAAGTATTATAGCAACACTTACATGGAAGTATTTGCTCAGTAACTGTTGTTACAAAGTCAACTTTAGCTTGTTTACATAGTTTAGGAGCAATTATACTTTAGGAAATTTCATTTACAAGAATACGGCAACAGACCACAAATAACACAACTTACTACTGTAGGCTAATAGACAAAATCATTTCAGTTGTATAATCCCACATTCCCCGTCGTACTTTAATTTTAATCACAAGCTGTTGAGTCTAAAAAGCGTTGCTTTGTAGTTGACATAGTTGATGGTAATTGTTTAACCTTTAGTGTCACAGATCTGTGGCACAGGTGCACTCATGGTAAATTGCTGTGAGTATAATACACAACTCCTGAACATCCTGGGGTGTGGGTTTATAGGTCACATATTCAGGCATTAAAGCTCACATAGAGTGGTCCTGTTGCACATATATGTTAGTTATGGAGGTCTTCTCACATACATTAACTTGTTTTTATGGTCAAAAACCTCCTAGTTGCTGGAAACGAGCTGATAGAAATCCTTCTTTTCTGAAGCTGTGCTGAGCTGCGATATTTCAGACATAAACCTCGCCCCGAGAAGACAGACTGTGTTGTAATTGGCCAGCCAGTGTAGAGCCTTCCCAACTGTCTTGTGATTGGCCAGTACCCCGGAAGTGACATATTCAGCACACCCGCTCTCAGAAGCGCAGCTCCCCCCTCTGGAACGGTGGATGGACTGCTACTCGTTATCAAAACATTGTTTTAACAGTGTTTAAAAATAGCTTCTTCACGACTCCCCGCCGCAGTCCCTTTGACGACCTTTGACCCGGAGTCAGACCCAGAGTCAGAAGACACTGTCGCTCGTGAAACACCTCCACAACGGACGTTATTCTTCTTCTGCGGTTCAATGTACGCAACCGGATGTGCCCGGACTAGTGCCCGGAGCAGGACGATCCGCTGTTCAGGAGAACCGCTGTTTACGTAACTATTACGGGATTTTCAGAGATCTCGCTGAGCCCCGAGATTACAATAAACACAGCGTTCTCAGCAGTGGCTGTTTGTTTCGAAACTTCAGGGCTTCATAAACAAGGTTATGACGCAGATACACACCAAAAAAACAGCGTGAATTGGAACTTCCGGTCGAGTTCCGCTTTAAGAAGGATTATACAAACTAAATTGTGGTAATGTATGAAAATAGACAACTTTTTTTGTCTTATCATCGTCATCATCACAGTGTGGTATCGATGTGTTTGGCCAACACGTGCCAGGACTTTCTCCTTTGTGCTGCATGAACGGAGCAGACAGTTCTCTCCACACTCCCTGCTGCCACCTTCAGACCCTGCCCCCGTTTTGCCCTGGGCTCATCCACCTCAGCCTTTCCAAGCCAGCGCTGTGCAGCTGCTGGGGAGGACTTGTGAACAGGAACTCCTCTCAGCTTCGTAGAATGACCGGGTCACGCTCAGCCGTCACCGTGGGTGTGTGAATGTCTGGTTTGGTATGTGAGACTGAGCAGCGGAGGACAGGAAGTGGGCCAGGCATGGCGGAGCGGAGGAGAAAAGTCGTGCTGAGGTCAGAGAGGACGCGGCAGAAGCTTTTAGACAAAACCCCATTTTTCCACTTGAATGTTTTGGGGTTAGACGTTTCCCTTTCATTTCATAAAAAATGTCAGCCTGAGTCACCTGAGGATAGATGTAAACTAAGAGGAAATGCAGGGGAATTTTGTGGATACTTTGCTCCCTGAGTCTTGTTTGGAGACTCTTCAGCTTTGTTATTCCATCGTGTATGACGGACGGCCTCGTTGACCTTTGCCCCTACGAGCGTTGATGAAAGTAAAGGTGTGAACCGACGACTCCCCCCGAGCACTTGAAGACATACCGATTCTCAGCTTAAAAAAATAACACTGACATTTTTTGGGGGTTTTGAAAAGCTCTTATCAAAACACAGAGGAGAGCTCTGGAGGCTTAGTTAATTTGTATGGTTTTCTTTGAGGATGCCGGCCACATTGATTTCAACAGAACTGACAGATCTTTAAAAGGCAGCTTATGCAACACATGTAAATATGAACGTACAAATGATTTATGTAGTATGAGGTACGAGCAGACCAAATGTGGTCATGCCTTGATGTCATCTGCCACATTGTTATTGTGCAGCAAAAATCAGCGACGACTAATTGGGAAACTGCACAACTTTGTATTTTCTAAAATTCTCTATCTCTCCTCTCCTTTCCTCTGTCACTCATTGACTTCTCACTCTCACCCTTACCTTTTGTTAACTTATGCAACTTCACCCAGACAAATACCAACTGTCAACAGCAGATTTGTCTGTTCCAGGAGACGCCGAGTCTTTCATCTTGCAGGCTCTGCACATCAGTCTATCTGGCAGATATGAATTTAATGCCTGGTTTTCTTTGCAGCCTCTGAGCAACAAAAGTCTTAACGTCCTTCATTTTATCTCGAGGCCTGTTGATGGGTTTTGGCTGCCATCGCTGCTAGTAAAAGTGAGTTATACCTGCATCTGAGGCATCTGCAGCGTTCTAAAGCACCAAGATGGCGGCAAATGCTGTGATTCAGTATTGATACACACTGTATATTAATATTACAGCAGTATATCAGTATAACTAATTTGATCAGTTGACTGATTTAAGCTTATTATGGAGAGTCTTCAACAACAATTCATAACTTTGGTAGTGAGTTAGCTGGAGCACCCATTTCACTGGAATCCGCACACTTAACGTGCTGTGTTTAACAGATGACAGACGAGAAAAGCTGTGTGTTAACAGATTGCTGGGATGTGGAGTGTTTCCAGCTGATTTTACTTCACCCCTCTTTCATGTGAAACGCATCTAATGCTGAGGTTCAGATTTCACATGCTGTATAAAGCACAATTCATCTAAATGGACCCAATAAAGAAGCCTGAGAGCGCAATGGAAATGTTGGATATGAAGTAAAACTGACGCACAACAGGTGCGAGCCTGTACTTTTTAATTATCCCCATTTGGCAGCGTAAATTGACAGAACATCAAAGAAACGCGCTATTACACTACTTTAATTTGACTTTTTTTTTTTTTTTTCAATGAGCTCATGTTAGCTGGAACTAAAATCTAATTCTGAAGAACAATCACGTAGAGAATATTATGGCTGCTGCGTTTTAAAGAGCGTGGTTGAAGCTGGGTTTGGCACGGGTGTCTGTGTGAAGCAGAGCAGTGCTCCAGGTGATCTGGAGGTACATCAAGAGTGAAGTAAGTGCAGAAATATTGAACATGATCAATTATATCATTAGGAGGGGAACGAAGAGCACGAGCAATCCCATGAAAACTATACCTGTTAGGATTTCTAACTAGTTGGAAAAAAGCTCTCTCTGTCAGTAATTCTGCCTCACACAATATGAGGAAATCATAAACTTTTCACTCCTTTTCTGCAAATTTACTTTAAAGGTACAATATGTAGTATTTATGGGTTTATATAACCCAAAATCCACTTTTTTATACATATTATGTGCTCCTGCATTGTCTAGTCGCTGTATAATAGTTTTTGTTTCATTTTCATAGTATTTCAAAAAGTCATGTTAAATAACATGACCGCGGACCGCGGTTGCATAGCCACTGTTAGCAGCGAGACGCCATGTTTCTACCGGAGCCTCCTCTCTCTCCGCTTCGTCTGCTACGGCCGCGGTAGCTCGCCCTCTCCCTCGCCTCACGAACCTCATCTGCTGACACGGAGAAAGACGACGAGGACGACATTTGACCAGCTGCGGATACCGTATCGCTCAGGGAAGGGAGGGGGTGAGCAGAGCAGCAGGTCTTTGTTGTAAATTTCAGCCTCTCCTCTAGATGGCACTATAAACTACTTATTTCCCCTTTAAGGGGCGCCGATTTTGTATTTACAGATTGAGATTGAATCCAGTGTCACACGACGTTGCAGCCAGCATCATTTTTCAACACACATCTTTAAACAGTCCATCCTTTCACGTTCGTTTAATCATTCGCAGTCTTTGCAAAAAGCCAAAAAAACAAATTCACGAAGCACCGACCTATAGCGAATTGCACATGGACGCTATAAATTAAACGGCGTAAAAACCTTCCCCTCCCTGTTCCTATCTTCCATTTGATTAATATGGACAGCAGGCTGACACACAGTTACAGTTTCATGTCTCGTTGTTGGACGGCGTCCTAGGAGGACAAGCTAAAGCAAGGCTCAGTCATATTTCCTCCTCCGCCGTCGCGGTGTCTGTTAAAAATGCGATGCCTCTCGAGCATTGCCCGAGCAACGGCCCTTGTTTTCACATCTGCGCGACTCCCAGAACACAAAGCCAATATTGTTTCAGAATTATCCCTGCGACTGAAACATGAAGTGATTTGTCTTTGCAGCACGCTTTACTTTACACGGCCGCTCCTGCCAGTTAACCTTCTTGTTTTGCCTGACTGTTTCTTTTACTCTTTTTTGTATTTATTGACATATTAACTCATCGGGGCCTTTGATGCACACTTCTCATGTCACAGCATGTGTGTGCATGAACTTGAGCCTCTATAACTCATTGGGATGGCCTTCTTATCAGCCTTTGGTGATAAGTCATGTGAGTAAAATGCTTGTTTATGCCTCATAACCGGCCTCTGAGTGTTTGTCAATGCTCCTCCATCTAGTCTGACTAATCCGAAACCCACATTCATCTACATCTCACGAACGGATAGATTGAATTCAGTGATTGAATCTTGGCAAAAGTACTTAATGACTTGTCATTGCTTAATAAGGCTACATTAAGTAGCTTTACTTTGTTAATGTCGAACACGGTTTGTATTGCCTTAGGGGGACAACACTATTGGACTCTTTAATCACTGAACAATTTGAACAGGGTAGGATTAACTAAAGCGCAACTATCAACCCAGTGATTTAGATGATTTTCTAAGACACAGTAACATTTATTATGGAACAAATGTTCTTTGTACAGAGACTCGCTATCGAGGATGAAATCTGATATGAACACTCTCATTCAACTATTTGAATGATTCAAATGTATTAAGAAATTGTCTCAAGAATAGAGTAAAACTGCTTCTCATTCAATCCTGTAGTTAACTTAATGGAGCCTTTTCATACCTTTTATCTCATGACACTGATTTAATGCTCCTGAACTGTGAATGCTAAGTTTTACTCTTTTAACGCTAAAGGAAGTGCATTTTAATGTAGTTTCAATTTAATTTCTTTATTTTATTGGAACATGATAAAAAAAAAACAAAGCAGAATACACATGCAACAAAATAACAAAATAGAAATAACTGATGAGGAGATGAGGAACTTCTCTAGTCTTACCCCCCTCTCTTGATGTTGCTCTGTGTCTGGCTGATGTGGCAACAGTATTTGATATTGAATCATATTTTATAATAATACTAATGCATTCTTTGTACCTCCTTTGTCTAAACCTGTAGTTCTACATACAGTATATTATTATAATGTTTAATTCCTGAAAGTGTCCTTCAGGTCCGATCACATAAACCACTTTCAGAAGTGGTTTGAGGACAAAGTAGCCACATTTCTGAGCTTCATGAACACTATCTGTCCTCATGAACGCCTCCTCGGCTGATGTTATATATATCAGCAGTTTTTTTTAACTCAATGGTGTGCTCATATGTTCATTTATTTACATACCGTACAATTTACTTTTCTCGTGGTCAAAATGTACTGTTTTTCATAGTACAGCAGCATGAGTAGAGCTCCTCTCTTTCCCTCTCTCTTGCATGCACACACACACTAACACACACAGTTGACTGTATGCAGACTGGAGCATAACGTATAACTTCTGTTAAACATAAGCCAGCAAAGTTCAGCTATTGCTGAGGGGAGGTTGGACTTTGTACTGTCACATTGGCGACTAAAACTTCAAAACTTTTGCTCGAAAAATGTTAAAAAAATAGTTTTTAGTAGTTGTTTTGGTGGTTAGCCCTGGGAGATTTAACATGACCTTAAATGGGGGGAAAAAAGAGTTTAAATTGAAGCGTTATGTAACTAACAACAGCATCCCTCTGTGCACAGCCTCTGCTAAATTCCATTTGTCGCTTAACACTTGGTCACCTCTGCAGTGATCTATTGAAAACCAGGAAAACATGTGCATATATTCAGTTACATTGCATTCAGACACATCAATAATCATGACATCAATATTTGTTTAACTAAAATCTGTAGACACCTGATCCGATCATATGTAGTTACAGAAAAGCATCCAGGAGGCTTTTAATGCTGACGTGAAGGATTGTACATAAGAGCTCCACATGCATTCATGTCACTGAGGATGGATGAAAATGCCAGGTGTGAACGGGGCCTTTATGCTTATCACTGCGAGAGAGAACATTCATGTGTATATGCATGTGTTTTGTTTTAACAGTAACAAGTCTCACACAGTCGTTCCAAACGTGTGTATATCCATTCATTGGTAAATACTAGGGCTGTAACGATATGCGTATCAAAATCGAAATCGCGATACTCGGAGCCAAGAACCTGTCTGTTGACATGCTGCATACCCACAGAAAGGTCAGAAACTCAGCTAAAAGCTCATATAAACCATTTATACGTTCACCAAACACAGATAAAACACAGATGGATCAAACCCGCAGGAGCGGAAATGTTTAAAAGCGGCACCGGAGCGTCAGCGTGTTATGTAAACAGAGGAGAATTCACAGATTCTAACGGTACCATTTTTATCACTAAAAGACCAAGATTCACGGATCCAGCCCCAAAATAAGAGCAAAACAACAACTGACTTTCAAGAAATACAAGCGGAAATGTTGTCTTACCTTTGCTGTTTATCAAAACATGTTATTTCTACTGGAACAAAACTGCTTCTCGTGAAGAACTACACTTCCCAGCATGCTTCGCCTCTTGTTTTAGTTGGTCTGATGAAAACAGCTTCTCTGAGCTAATAATTAAAGGACACGTTTTCGGCTTTATCTTCCAGACTGATGGAGATATTGCCTTCAAATTTTGTACAATGATTCATGTAACAACTATCTACAAGTACAATCATTATTACTTTGGCTATGATTGGTAATAGTTACATAATAAGTTAACTGGTTAACTTATTAGTGAACACAGAAAAAATAGTAAAGGCATTTTTTCTTTATTATTGAGCTCATTTGAACACATTGAGGATATCATGGGTTTATTTAGCACTTATTCATAATATTTATTACATTATAATATAAATGTATTAATTATCATATAAAAAATAGTTAAGCCTCCATTTCTTTATTAATGCATTGAATGGAAAGTTTGAACATATTGTAGCTTTTTCATGAAATTTAATAAACATAGTGTATGCTTTTTCATGAAATTTGGACACTTTGAAGATATGGCAGGTGTGGTTAACATTTTAATATTCATAATATTTAACAAGGTATAATAGGTTAACTAGTTTTATTAAAAACTAGAGAGAAATTTATGAGTTCAGGTATTCTGTGTTCAATATCGAGTTTATATGAATACTTTGAACATGTATAAAGTGTAGTCAGCATTATATCATAATATTTAACAGTTATTTTGTTGAATTTATTAATAATTAATCAAAACAGTTAGTGGCAGGTGCGAGTGCGTGTACTTTGGGTATATTGGAAAGGGTGAGGATTGGGCAAGTTCGCGGATATACCCCTTGCTGTCGGCCCCCGACAGCGTAGGCTAGTTTATTCATTTATGTTCAAATCTGTTCACAGTGTTCCAAAATATTTGTTACTTAATGTTACATTAAGTTGCTTTTTTAAGTAAATTAAAAAAAATAATTAAAAATCGTGGAATGTATCGAATCATGGGTCAAAAATCGTGATACAAATCGAATCGTGAGTTTGCGTATCGTTACAGCCCTAGTAAATACGGGAGGTGAGTCTCCGGTATCGAGTTTCCAGTGTGAGGATGAGACAGTCGAAGACAGTATTTGTCGACTGGGTGCCACAATGTTCTTAGAGCGTCAGGAGGAGGCTGGACGCTGACGGGGAACGGTGCTCATCTTCTGCATCTTTAGCACCAATGTGTAATTTGTGCGTGTGTGCACGCTACTGTAGAGTGCCTCAGTTACATATCGTCTTTATGCTGCTGACATCAAGCGACCTTTAAATGTTTGCTTGTAACTCATGATATTTATCCACGAGTGAGGTTTTTTTGGTTTGTGCTGCCTCAGACGTCAGTAATACCAGATCTGAATGGATTTTTATTCACAGTGCACATAATCACATTTTGATAACTAGTCTTGTAGCGTTAGTGTCTGTGTTACTCTGGAAAATCTCGAGACGGACCTGTCTGCAGTTCACGTTAGAAATGACAGCCTCCAAGAAAAGAAGCAAAAAAACATGCATTTTATTCACTTTAAAGTAGTGTTTTCTTCTCATCTAACCCCCCAGAAAATTCTGCTTCTCAATGTTTCACACTTAAGGCTTTGTTTATTTTGCGAACTCGCTTCACAACGGGGACTTGCACCTTGTTGATATGTGTGGTAATTATGGTGATTCATTTGCACGTCTGCACGTTGGCACACACAGTGAGTGGTTTACAGTACAGCCACTTAAAGTGAGTCTGACAGTCCTGCCAACGCCAGTGATGTCATGCTATATTTATCTCACTCTCACTGATGCTCAGACCTGAAGGAGGCATCGTGGCCATTATAATAATCAGTTATTAACAGCATTTAATATCCTGTGGCGAGAAAATGAAGCAAACGTGAGTATTCACACGTGCACAAGCGTCCGTGTCTGCCTGAGCATGAGAACGTGAGGGAGGTAGGGAGGTGGGGAGGGGCAGGGCAGAGCAGGTATGGAGGCTAGGCAGGGAAGGGAGGCGTATGTTGCCTCCTCTGTCTGCTCTCGGCCGTCACAGTGTGGTGTGATGTCCGCTCTTAGCCTGTTCTCACGCCAAGGATCAAGCTGAAAACACACACTTCTTCTCTGCTGACCATTCTCCCTAGTCACGCACAGTGAGAGAGAGAGATGACAAAACTGTGCGTCACTACTTCGGTGATTGGCACAAATATATCCAGTGATTTATTTACTTATTTATTTAATTACAGCCTCTCAAGTTTGACATTTGGCTTTTTTCCGTGATGTCATGAAGTGCATGTTTTTGAGGGTTTGGGCGGGGAATCATTTGAGAAAAAAAAAAATCTCTACTGTGAATTTACAGTGTGGACACCAGTGTTGGAACTTTAAAAAGTAATTAGTTACAGTTACTAGTTACTTATCCCAAAAAGTAACTGAATTAGTTACTGAGTTACAAATGATAAAAGTAACTAGTTACTATTATTAATGATAAATCTGAATATTATAATGAATTATGGACACTTAATACAATAAATTATTAACAGAGACGGTGTACACAAATCGAAACTATTCTAATGTTGCTGTGGGACGAAGTGAGTCATAGGGCCAATTCCAATTCCTATCTTAACCCTCAGTTTTAACCCTCAAGCTCAACCCTTAATCTTAACTGGTCCTCAAAACCAAGTGTTGAAGGTTATTTTGTCACTTAGAAATGGGACACCCCTTAAATGCAGATACATCTTCAGACTGTGGGGGGCAGAATAACGTGAAAGCTGCGTCCAGTCTGTCAACTCCAAAAAAGAAGAAGAAGAAGAACACATTTACGTCACGATTATTTATTACGATCCGTTTGTCAGTCAAGTTATTAGGTTGTCAGTTAGTTATAAGATGATACTCATACAAATATTCAGCTGACAGTTACCACACACCACGACTTATTGAAAAGTAAACGATAGCAAACGATCGCTTGTCCGAACCGGCCGGCTATTGTGCGGACAAGCGATCGTAAAATAAAAATAAATGTTACGCAACAATGACTTCAGTAATCCATAATATGGGCCTAAACTAAGATAATACAATGGTTTTCATCATTTTTAATCTCTATTAACAAAGAAAATACTTAATTTGTAGCGTACTCGTTTTGCTGCTTATTGCTTATTATGTCAAAACACGCAATGCATTCTGGGTAGCCCTTGCTCCTAAGGGTGGTCTCGGAAAATCTCAATATTGAGGGCGATACAGCCCTTAAACTTGTTCTTCAACTTAATTTTTCTGAGAATCGGGACAGCACTTGCACTAGAGGGAGCGCGCATTTTTGAGATTGAGGATTTGAGGGTTGAGCAAGGAATTGGAATTCACCCTAACATACCTGGCTACCAGTTTGTTAAGCTCGGTCTGAGACAAAACTTGTGAGGCCGAAAAAATTAACTTTTCTTCATCTCCTTCAGTGTTAATGTCCACTCATTCATGGAAGCGTGTGGCATTCAAAGATGTTCGGTTGGAGTTGCTTGACACCAATGTGGTGAAACACTTTTGCCCAAGGGCATAATGCGCTTTTAACATATAAACTCTCTCCTTTAATTTCATTTACGGAAAAGTAAATGGCTATACTTCCAGTTCAAGACGGCTGTATTAGGATTAACTGGGCTCACCATTCCTGTTGTTGATCATTTACTCACTTGTGTTGATGTGTGTGTGTGAGACTATGCTTGCCTTCGTTTGTGTGTTAACAACACCCTCTGATTGGCTTACAATTAAATTTCAGCCAATCATTATCACTTATGTGGTTGTCTCATTAGGAAGAACAGTAAAAACAAACTTTGCCTCTTGTTTTAGTTGGTCTGATGAAAACAGCTTCTCTGAGCTAATAATTAAAGGCCACATTTTTTGGCATTAACGGAAACAGTAATTCATTAGATTACTCGTTACTGAAAAATGTAACGTCGTTAATAACGCTGTTTATTTTTAGCGCAATTACTCCCATCCCTGATCATTCCGAACCGTACCGTACCAACAGAAAAGACGTGGCTTGACATTTACAAATTATTGTCAAATTACTTCACACATAATAGAATAAGCCTCTCAGCTCCACACAAACCTCTCTGAGTTTCCTAGTAAATAAGTTTTAGTGCCATTAAATAGAATAAAATACAATTTAAGAATTAATATGAAGCATAAATCCACACATGCAAATAAATGCATTAACATTAAATGAATGTTATGAATAATTTAAGATTAACCCCAGTGGCATTTCGATGCTGCACACAGGGAGTGATTTGTTTTATTTCAGGACAAACGGCAACAAATTCTGCTGCTCAAAGAAAGCCAGTGCTCACAGACACTGAATACAAACACACTCTCCCTCGGTCTAATTGGCAGAATCCATTATCACATGGAAATACAGCGTACGACTAATATTACATGGACTCTGTGAACAACAACAAACAGATGCAGAATAATAAGATAAAAAGAAATAACCACAATTAAAAAGCACTTTGAAAATAATGTAATGCACACATAATACACACATCTCTTGAAGCTTCTATATTAAAGCATACTGTATGGTATTTTTGGTATTAACAGCTCTTACACTCTGTTCACTAGACTTTTTATTCTCTCACTCACACAGACTCACTATTATTTCCCACTGTCACCAGCCGCAGGACTCTCAGGATTTATTAATATCTTTCTATCTTTCATAATGTTAAATAAACATTATAAAATTGTCCTATTCAATAAATTATTCACCGTTAACTTTTCAACCATTATTTTCCAGAATAGACAGTTTTTTCTAATTAACAAAGCAGATGATAAATGAGGTCCAGACTTTGACATCACATTTGAGAGAAGTCTGTCAAAAGCCTAAGAGAGAATTTCTCTGACAATTCTGTTTTTCATGTTGACATCTTAGCGTACAGCAGTCAGGGTTGTTTACGAGATAATGATAAACGATGGGAACTGTGCTGCTTAGCGGCTCCTCAACAGTCATGTTTAATGTTTATTGAATTCTCTGAAGCAAATTGTATAATCTGTATCAATTTAGTCTCTGGTATTGATCCTTTTTAGCTGCAGACACATTTCCTCCACGGCCGTGACTCATGAATAATGCCTGGCTGTGCATCACAGTGAAAACCCTGCAGCACTGGATAAGGGGGCTTATAGTATCACGCTCCACAAATTGCCTTATACATCAATACTGCATGTATAAGTTATGTCAGTAAACATCTGGAACTTCTTACTTCTAACTGCTTAACTTTATGAAAAAAAAAGGATTGTTCATGTTCCTTATGTTTCGACTTATATCATAACACGAGACAGACAACTGGGCTTCACTTCCATAGATGTCACATGTTACACAGCAGGTGGATGTTGTATATACAGTGTGTGTGTGTGTGTGTGTGTGTGTCTGGAGAGGATGTCTGTGTGTAGTGTACTGGTTAGAATTTTAGGTGTATGGGATATGACTGTGAGGATGTGTGTGCTGTCCTTGGATTTTTGTTTTCTTACTCAGTTGTGTTTACGTATCTGGATGCACGTGTGTATTTATCTGTAAGCTCCTCTCTGTGTGACTCTGTGTGTGTGTGTGTGTGTGTGTTCTTGTTCTTGCAGCATACTGAGGACCAGTGAGGGATTTTAACCAACAAAGTGAGGTCATTTTTACGGAGTGAGGACATTTTGGCCGGTCCTCACTTTGTTTTCAATGAATTCACTTCCTTAGGTTGCTATAACATGCTATACTAAATTTGGACGACATAGTATAGTATGACTTTTTTGTTAAATTTTGGACCAAAACATTTTTTTCAATTTTTTTTTCAACTTTTGGACGACATAGTATAGTATGATGTTTTTGTCAAATTTGGGACCAAAACCTTTTTGTCAAAGATTTTAAACATTTTTGGACGACGTAGTATAGCATGATGTTTTTGTCAAATTTGGGACCAAACATTTTGGGTCAAATTTTGGACGACATAGTATAGTATGACATTTTTGTCAAATTTTGGACCAAAAAAACAAAAAAACAAAAAAAGATTTCCAGCCCTTTTTGCTCTGGGGCTCCACCTGTAGACATTTTATGGTACTGCAACCAGTAGTACTTTGTAGATGTCATTCATGAAGTAGATATTTGTAATTGTGTTGAATTATAAAGTGGAAATGCTGGTCCTCACTTTGTCAGCAACCCGGTCCTCAGTATGCAGCAAGTACAAGAATGTGTGTGTGTGTGTGTGTGTGTGGGGGGGGGGGGGGTATTGAAGTTCAGAGGCGTGAAAATTGTTACTTTTAGGTAACAGCATGACTGGTGTTCGTTACATAAGACCCCGTCCTTTCCATTGTGTGGCTGTATTTATTTAGTTTTCCAGCCTGCGCTTCAGTAAAGAGGTGAATCTCGTTCACAGACTCGGGAGGATACACAGGCCTAAAAGGTGGAGCAGATGAAGTATTTTGTTGGCACTGCTGTTGGAAAAAAGACCTCAACAGTGTTGAGAAGCACTCATGGGACTGCACGGGGAGGTGCAACATAGATTCTTTTTTCATTCATGTCGTTAATGTTATGCTAGTGCTTTCACTCTTTATAATGTATCTTTACTGCCTTGAAATGTACATGCTAGTGTCGAATACCTGTCTGTCATGTTCAGTATTGTCTGTTTGAAGTGTGTGTATTTATGCAGACTCTCTCTCTGCAGCCTGTGGATGAAATCCTACACAGCACATGAATTTTATGATGAAAAATATCGCTCGAGGCTCACGGTTGGAGGTTTTTCTTTGTAACAATTGGCTCACTTTCATTGAAAAGTGCGTGCTGCACCCGTAAAAATACAACGTATTTGAAGAATTGTTTGATTTGAGCAGAAGCCCTAAGGAAACCCAGGTGCTGCACCCAAGCTTCTGTGAATACATTTTTCGACATAAACGTAACCCAGAATCTGCAAGTCCCCATCAGTTCCCCATTTAGTGGATGAAAAATAACTTTTTTTACGTTGCCAGGCATCAAGTCCCAATTGTTGCCAGTGAGCATGTTTTGGTTGTAATCACTTAGCAACAAAATGTAGTTACAGGAAGTAAAAATGTAATGACTACAGGACTCAGAAGTGTTCCACTCAACTCTTTTTTTTTTTTTTTTTTTTTTTTTTAAATGCATGTGGCCCTTGTCCACCCTTGGCAGCCCAGAGAGGTCAGCGTTCGGAGCGTTGGGGAAATCGGTTCTGACAGAATGACAAGCTTCTCCGCTTCTTAGCGCTTACCATAAACTCATCTAATTGCTGTGGGGCTTCAAACCCACAATAAGAGCTCATCCGCTGAGGCTCCACAGCCGCAGGAGGCTCCGGCAGACTTCCGGAAAAACTGGGAGGTGTAGAAAAGACTCAGACGTGTGCACACACAGATGACGAGTTTGCAAGTTTATCTCTTACAAATGTGTCTTATACAAACACCCACACTTGCTATTGGTTGATTCTGTGCTGGCCTTTCCCTTAGCAAATGTTTGATGATAGCAGAATGTAAGAAACAGAGCATGGGTCTCTCTCTAGGTTCATGTGAGTTTATGCATACCATTGTAGCTTTGTCATAAGATCGGGGTAGTAATAAAAACCACTGGGTGATCACAGGTCAGGAGGCAAAGTGGTGAACCGGAATCTTCTTGACCAGCAGGGGAAGTGGGAAGTAGACTGGATCAGAACATCACCAGCACCACAGGAAGCCTCATCTCCAGCATTCTCCACAAGTCACTGTTATCTCAACACCAGTCACTGAATGTGATACAGCTATAGCTTTATTTGTAATAATGTGTTAAATCTTGGTCATTTTAGGCCTGATTTCATCGAGTAATAAAGAAATAACCACCAATTTCCTGGAGCCTCAAGTGTAAAATAAAGAAAAACACAGGAGTCAAACATGCTGTAATACCAGAAGTATTTGTAGAGACATGCTTCATAATGTTGGTGGTTACTGGGGCTGCAACCAACTAATGTCTGTTTTGTTGACACTTTTACTTGACTGCTAACTTTAGCGAACAATAAATCAACACAAATCTTGTTAATTAACTCTGTTAGACAACCACAAAATAAATCAGACAATCATGTCAATTACGTGATACTTGGCCCAGTGACATGTTAGATGATTAGAAAAGCAAATGTATGGTTGTAAAAGGTATCAAGCCGAATCACCCTGAGTCAGTTAGAGGTTGAAACCCTCGCATTGCTGGAGGGAGATTTGTCAATGACTTAAAAGGTGGTGATGACGCAGGTTGCCTGAAGGCAAATAAGTTCTGAAAGGCTAAATTGGGCTTGTGACGGTTTGCCTTATCACAGCATGCACAATTCTTTACAGAGGTCTAGCGAGGCTGAATGATGGATAAGTAGCTGCAGTAATGTTTTGGAGATGGCACAATGTCTTGCAGATGCCAGGGTCATTATGGCAGCTAGAAGAAGAAGCCATCGTTTCCCTCAGTCATAATGGGTCCATTTCCCTTTTAATTAGACATGGGAAACATTTGGTCAAATACACACAACATTACATGTAGATGTAAATGTAGGATGTAGACTATTCTACATCCTCACACTTGTTTTATAGCTCTAAGGTAATTATATTAAATTGGTGAGAGACTAAAATGTCAGACACTGTTAAAAAAAAGCAGGGATTGTATTTAAATGGCTGTCAAGTCTGCTACAAAATTAAATTGTTTAAGGTGGAACAATTAGAAATAAATGCTCGTCTACAGCTACTGAATCCCATGACTCATCACTCGTGATTGAGAGGAGTGAGCGGCTCGTGTTTTGGGTCTTGTTTGCGAACAATATTGTGGAGAGACAGGTTTACTCAGCGACAGCAGCTGAAAAAATGAAACAACAACTCAATAATGTAGAGCCAAGTTTATTCCAAACCCTCTGTCTTTTGGCCTGTTTAAGAGACCGAGGGTTGGAAGACAGCGCCTTGCATTCAGACCTTGTGTAGAAGACACATTTTCAAATGTTTCAAATGAGTGTGAGACTTCAAGGGGAGGCTGCAGAGGAGAGGGAGAGACATGAGGTGAACTTGATGGAGCAAAAAGAAGATACTTGTTTTTTAAACAGAAAGTGTTCAATATCATCAGTCATAACAGAAAAGACCAGAAAGATGTGTCAGCTGTTACTTGAACTGAACTGACCTCATTGTAGATAAGGTTGCTGCTGCAGATCTGGAACTCTTCATAGTTATGTGTCATGGTTGTGTGAGTGTCCCAATACCAGTAACATGACATCATGACACGAATCCTTCCTGGGACTCACTAATGAAACATTTATGATATTATTATTCTGCCACTGTTTGCTGTTCGTGGACAGAAAAGGTGTAACAGCTTTACTGTATATGCTGCTTCCCTCATTTGACAGAGGGCCTGTCCAGCAATACTATCAGACCTGCTTGAGGGAGCGTTTGTGTGTATACACCCCGACAAGAAATGTTTATTCTGTCAGATAATAACTGTTTTTTTTTAGCTGTTTGTGGGAGCTTTGTGTTTTCAGTCATACTCCAACCTGTTTGCGATCGTCTCTCTTTACAAGCTGTTGGCTCCGTTTGTTTCGTCATAAAAAGAATCACTTCCTGTGTGCAGCACAGGGATATTGCTAGTAACTGGAGAGCACTGCATGAAAAGTGGGATTTTCGGCAGTTATCGTCCCTGAGAATTGCCGTGAAACTCCCTGTCAACTGGGTGTTTCAGTCAGTTGCCGATAACTGCCAGGAATTGCCGTAAACTTGCACTCTAGGTGAGAAAGTCACCCCCCCCCAGATCCTAGGAGCGGGTAAGGTTTTCATATGTAAATGACCATGTTGTGATCTGTTCAAATGCAAATCAGGAGTGCGTGTCACCATGGAAAAGATACTGTCTCAGGAGCCATTGAGTTTTGCTCAATAGTTTCCCTGTAGAAAGAATTTCAGTTTACATTTTGAAGAGCCATTATTTCTTTGAACAATTGGAGTATTATTTAACTGTATTATGTGGTTAAAAACTGGATTATACCACCACACCTTTAAACTTAGTCATGCCATGTATCAACATTGTGTGTAGATTCCCAGCTGTTCATGGTAACTTTACTATGAATGATGAGAAAACATTAGACAATAACTTTAATAAAAATCTATAAAGGTGCCTGACAGTGACATTAGCTCGAGCTAATCACAGCTATAACTGACAAACACAGAGAGAGTCATGTGGAACTGATAGGTTTGATTAACGTTGTGTGAATTCATTTGACAATGGGTTGAATGTGACATACATTTGTTTACATGTATAAGTTACACAGTACAGTTTTAAATAATGTCGATTGAGACGGTAAAACATATAATAATAGTTGTTGTCATGGTGACAACCAGAGCTTTAACCAATTTGATTGGTGTTTTCATCAGTATTGATGTAACCTGGTGATAACCTGTACATCCACGAAGTTCCAGCTGTAGCCTGCATATAACAAGATGACTCCATGCTAATATTTACATCCCACAACTTATGCACATCAATGTATGGTTCTCCCATATAAATCAGTAAATCTTGGGGTGATGGGGTCACCGTCAGTCTGACTTTGTAAAAGCTTTGGTAAAGACTTTATTTACATTTCTGAAATAAGAAGTCTGGAAGGAAATGTTGAGAATGTGACAAACTTGAGCCTTGACTGTAAGACCACCCTCTTACAGCCCAAATGTGCACACACACACACACACACACACACACACACACACACACACACACACACACACACACACACACACACACACACACACACACACACAGAGTCACACAGAGAGGAGCTTACAGATAAATACACACGTGCATCCAGATACATAAACACAACCGAGTAAGAAAACAGGCTGAAAAACAAAAATCCAAGGACAGCACACATCCTCACAGTCATATCCCATAACACCTAAAATTCTAACCAGTACACTACACACAGACATCCTCTCCAGACACACACACACACACACACACACACACACACACACACACACACACACACACACACACACACACACATTCTTGTACTTGCTGCATACTGAGGACCGGGTAAAAGAGCTGACAAAGTGAGGACCAGCATTTCCACTTTATAAATCAACACAATTACAAATATCTACTTATATATAAAATTTGACCCAAAATGTTTGGACCAAAATTTGCAAAAAAAAAATTACCCAAAATTTGACAAAAAACGTCATACTATACTGTCATCCAAAATTTGAAAAAAAATTTGACCCAAAATTTTTGGTCCAAAATTTGGAAAAAAAATTGATGCAAAATTTTTTGCCCAAAATTTAAAAAAAAAATTGGACCCAAAATGTTTGGTCCGAAATTTGAAAAAAAAATTGACGCATAATTTTTGGTCCAAAATTAAAAAAAAAAAATTTGACCCAAAATGTTTGGTCCAAAATTTGAAAAAAAAATTGGACCCAAAATGTTTGGTCCAAAATTTGAAAAAAAATTGACAAAAAAATTGATGCAAAATTTTTGGTCCAAAATTTGAAAAAAAATTGGACCCAAAATGTTTGGTCAAAAATTTGACAAAAAAATTTACGCAAAATGTTTGGTCCAAAATTTGACAAAAAAAGTCATACTATATACTATGTCGTATTTTTTTTTGACAAACAGTATAGCATGTTATAGCAACCTAAGGAAGTGATTTCAATGAAAACAAAGTGAGGACCGACCAAAATGTCCTCACTCCGTAAAAATGTCCTCACTTTGTTGGTTAAAAACCCTCACTGGTACTCAGTATGGCGCAAGTACAAGAACACACACACTCACACACAGGTGGGTGTGACCCAGCATGCAACTGGGAGCCAAACTCCTGATCTGTTTCCTGTTGGCTGAGGGCTGTTCTCACAGTCTAGTCATAACACAGAGCACATTCCCCTCTCATCACTGGTCTGTGATGCTCTGTGCTGTTATTGATTGACCTTTTTCCAACCGGGCACGTCAGGTCAGCTGTTGTTGGCGCTGCTTTGGGGACAAGTACGTGTAGCTACTCTCTAAACCCAATTAGTGGTTTATCTGATCGTTGACTTTCTGAGCTGGATCTATCCAGGGGCCTCAGTGATCCCCCTGCTTGCTCCTTTCAGCTGCCCGTGTCACAACAGCAACAGAAGTGCTGTGGAGCGATTTTGGAATAGTATGAAACTAACTTGGATATAAAAATTGAAACATTGGGTTTTTAGTTAACATTATTTTCGTAATCAAGCTCGATCAATCGAGTGCTTGTTTGGTCAATTTATGTCAGAAAATGTTGAAAAATGTTCTCAAATGTCTTTGTTTTGTCCACAAACCAAGATTTATCTATTATTTGGAGCATCGAAAGCAGAAAATATTCACTTTCAAGAAGCTGAAAAATCAGAGAACACTCGTAACAGTTGATGATTCATTTCGTAATCCATTAATAGTTGCAGCCCTACATCATATTTGACAAACTAACAAACGTACTATAAAATATAGAGTGGTTTGCAAACATGGAACATAGAATTTATGACTGGAGACCTTGTCGGCCTTTGTTGTACATCCATCCATCTTCTACCGCGTTATCCTCCATATGAGGGTCCCTGGGCCTTTGTTGTACTTATAAGAAAAAAATAATAGACATTTTAACAATGAATTTGTTCAAATAAGGATTTAGCTGTAGCTGACCTGATTGAACACTATGCTGCAAATATTAGCTATGAAACATCAGTTGCAGCTCCATTCATTCTGTTTCAAGCCTCTTCAGAGTTTTTCATGTGCATGATTAAAATGTTTCCCCATCATTGAATTTTCAATTTGCAAATCCACTATGAATGGTTTGGAGAGTAAAAGCGCTACGTGAATAGCTTCCGTTCCATGAAAGGTGTCACCAGTGCTGAATGAAAACCAGCTAAATGTGATCTTTTCTGAAATTGAGTTGTTTTCACTCAGGGATTGTAAATAATCCTCTTATTCACTCACGTATTAATAAATGATCCTCTCACTGCCAAGAGATACATTCATAGTGATGATAATGTCCTTTTATTGCAGTTATGTCGCAGTTTTCCCTGCTAAAAATTAAATGGCTTTACTTTGGTCTTAATAATTACACCGTATGCTCTTTATAATAATCTATATCTAATCTATAGCTAAATGTGGCTGATGACATTATCACAGTGCTATATATAAGTAAAACATTAACATTGATGAACGTGTTAGGTGCATTTCCACAAGGTCCTGTTATGTGGCCTGTAGCCTCTGACGTGTTCTGCATGCTGTCGTCTTCTTTAAATAGCCTAACCCCCTGCTGGGCACATGTATCAGTGTATCAGTCAACGCCCAAATCATAGTCACCCTCTCATTCCCTGTTTGCCTTCACTCTCTCACACTCTCTGTCCTCACTTAGTGTCTTCTTGTGCTGCAGAAACAAACAGTGATAACAGTAATAATAAACACAAGCTGAGTTCACCTCACATGTTAGGCTCACTGTTAAATCCATGCTGGGAAAAAAAAAAGTATTTTTAATGTTACTAACATATCTGTAGAAAGCTGGAGACATTTTATATTAAGTGTTAAAAGTGATAGTCTGTTTAATTACAGCCCTACAGTATGCCATTTTACATTTATTCTATTCAAAGTAGTAGGAGACCTTGAAGTGCTAAACCCTTGAGAAAAGTGTGTGAGTTCAGGTAAAAAATAAATCTACAATCGTTCCTATTTTTTAGGAATAGTGCTTTCAGATGTGTTTTGGGTGTTAGAGGAAGCCAATTAAATGTTTTGGTTTGCTTTAATATTGTGTTACATTTTTGGCTCTTTATTTACTTCATCAAGTTTGACTTTTGCACTAGGGCTGTGTAATTCATCCAAACGCGTGTTTCTGTGGCAATGATGGCCCCACAAACGATTACAAACTCAAAACAAAACGATTATTACGTAATGGGGGCTTTTATTTTGAAAAGAACGATTTTATTGTTGTAATGGTGTATGACTTCCTGTCCTGCTTGTCATCCAGAAAAATTAGAACACAGGCATTCAGTGGAATCCCTGGGTTAAACGCATATACAGTATACAGTAATTTATATTTATTTTATGGTAAATTGAAAAGTTGATTAAAAATGTCATGTTTAAAACATTCCATTTGTTTCAAGTTCAAGTCAATGAGTTAATGAGTCAATTAGCCCTAGTTTGCACCACCGTGTTGTTGCACCTCTTACATTGTAAAGCATGTTGGTCTGCCCATGCTTTAGAAATCAAGTTGACTTGACTTGACCACCTGCCGCTTATCTCCTGGTATTCATATTACAGCAGTGGATGATACTGTAAATATGAAGCGCATCTTTTTGAATGTAGAATTTACAATACATCCTAATGGAAACTCTGTATTAGACACAAACACACAGCTCAACTCATTAGACAAAGACTAATCAGAGGGATTTGGGGGTCCAGTCAGGGAATTAAGGTCAGAAAGTGTCTCACAATCATTGGTGGTTTTCCTGCTCCCTCCTCTCTGTAGCATGAGCACAGGCACCCAATCGCAGCACCTGCTTTCCCCATCATCTCCTCGTAGTGCTGTGCTGTTCTATGGCCCACTGACTTCAAACATGAGCTACTCCAGGAATGATAATGACAGAAACATGCCTGGAAAAATAGGATTTATCCTCCAAAAATACACACTGCTCTTTGTGTTGATTGTCCATTTTTTTTTTTTGTGCGTGTGTAATTGCTATGACTCAGGGTCTGACTCCGCGGTGATTGATGGGTATTTTTCTCCCGACCTGTTTACCTGTGACAGGTACCTGAGACACTAATACAAGGCTGTCTCGGGGCAATAACAGGAATTGTTATATCTCATGAAGTACACCTGACCAGAGCCAGACCTGAGAAATCACACACACACACACACACACACTCTCTCGCACACACGCGCACACACACACACATAGCCAGTGAGACATTCCCACTGTGCTCCATTTCACATTCCAACCCTCTGACAGCATGTCTGCTTTTATATGATCATATTCAAGGTTTACAAAAAAAATTAATGACACCTTCAGTTGAAAGACTTGTGTTTGGTTGACGCTGTCTGCTGTTTGGATAAAACCTGACCGTTTCACAGATGTCATTATTGTTATTATTTGTCGAGCCGTACTCCTGACGAATCGGTCTGTGGCGTCTCTATTGATTCCCTCATTGTCGATTTTTTTTTTTTTTTTTAAAGAAAAGACAAATAAATTGTATTTTGTTAACTGTGACATTTTGCGGCATTGTATTAGCTCATACACGGGGTAAATCACATGCAGACAGATGGGGAAAGTTGGAGAAACTACAGAAATCCTAAACTACAATTAAATGCACAATTGCACATTATGGACTGAGGCCTGATTGCTTTTGACTCCTCGAGTGCATTATTGCATCAAGGCAGAGTCGCATTACATAATGACAGCGGGCAAAACTGCACACTGTGTCTCTGAGAACAAAGTGACCACGGTAAAATCTGCACGAGTTTTCATTAAATGGAAAGATTTAATGGATGGTTATTCCACCATATACTGAGATGTCTGTTATTCAAACATAAATTACACATGTGTTTCAGAACAGAACTTTCCACGCATTGTTTCATCTATACAGCAGTCCAATGATGGATTTCTAAAAAAATCGTTGACCTCATATTGGTCTCCTGAGTGTTTGGGTTTATGAATATAATTATTTGGCTTCTCCCTCTCTAGGGGTCGCCACAGTGTATTACCCACTTTTTCAGTGATCTGCATATTTGATTTGACAGTTCCTGATGCAACCCTCACATTTAACCCGGGCTTTGGAGTACACTGGGATACGGAACCGACAACCCTCCGGTTGAGCTGCCCTCCTTTTATTGAATTAAATTGAGAAAAAATAAGAATGAAGGGTGTGTTTCCTGCACTGTCAGTCACTTGCATGCTCGCTATTGCACTTAATGCCAAGATTCCAGTATTGGTGATTTGAGAGCGTAAACTGTGACGCTTGGACGGACGTAGACAACTATTGCTACTGCTCAGAAAAAAAACAAAAAACTGGTTGTCCACCATTTTGACAGGATAAACAATTCTTTCATTATAGTAATAATAACATCAACAACGCAAAATCCTCAGCAGTTACGCACTGCAGCTTTAATGCCATTTATGAAAGTAGTTGAAAGTGAGTTTTTGGCTCTGAGTCATTACGTTCAGATAAACAATCATTTTATTCAGAACTTTGGGCACTTAAAGCCGAATACGCCCACTTATATTAGAAAACGACTTTATTGCAGGGGTCTCAAACTCAAATGACCTGGAGGCCAATGCGCATCTTTTGTGGTCAAGAGGGGGCCGGCCTAGAGAACAAAAAGTGGGGGAAAAAAAAACTGTTCACAATATTGCATCATGATATCACACGTATACTTAATAATACTATTTATGATGGAAAAAAAATTAATATGTAGAGTGTATTAATATCAAAAACAGAGACATTTATTTTAAATTACATTAATAATAGTGTGGACAACTAATTAAAATTTGTGTCTGGAGCCGTTTCGGCCACTGCCATTCGTGTGTATTTATATTGAATGTTAAAAATGGGATAATTATGACCAAATGTCTTATTATTACTGTTATAAAAACATTGCTAGCAAACATATATTATATTTTATCACCTCACTGGCAACTGTGCCTCAGCTACACACTGTGTTTAAAAGACGGTCAGGTCATGGGCCAAATTTTTCATTATCACATGATATTAAGTGGGGGGCCGCATGTAATCGATTGAAGGGCCGCGCGTGGCCCCCCCGGGCCGCCAGTTTAAGACCCCTGCTTTATTGTCTTGCTTATTGAATCCTCGCGATTTTGAACCACATGTGAGATCTGTATCTATAACCGCCCTTGTCATCGTGTTGGCCACATTACAGATAAACATGCAAACAGGTGTAAAAGTAACACATCCGGCTCACAGAGGATTCTCGCGTTGTGGTTGCCGTGGCATCGCAGTCTCCTCAGGAATGTTGTCACAGAGCTCTCGACCATCACCTGCTCGGTACGAGTCATCGTGGCCGGCAGACACATACATGGACAGGATGACCATGAAAGGCTCTGGTGCCAGTATGGATCATGACTCAGTGTCGTATATGTGGCCTCATCATACAGAGTCATATGTTAGGAATGGATAGAAAGACACCTGCTGTTTCCCTGATCGCTAAGGTTGGTGATCCCTGACCTTTATCGCTCTTTAACCCAGTAAAACAAACCTATGTCTACTTGCAGTCTCACTTGCTTATGTTGAAATTTATTGGTAATTTTACTCACGTTGTCGCAGGAAGCCGGAATCAGCATCTTGCGTACGTTTCCATTTTTTGGCCCTGTTTTTGACATTGAGATAAAGACTCAAACAAATGTTATTTTAAACATGTTTTATACTGTTCAAATTTCCAATTTAACACACAAAATCTGGTGTTCATGTACAACTGCGACTTTTTCTTTTTCTTAATAAGCAAAAAAACAAAAAAGACAGACATTTTGAGGCTTAGGTGTTAAGAGCATTTGGATTTCAGGAACAAGAACAGGATCTCTAAGTACAGGATGGAGCTGGGACACTATTTGAATTTTGTTTGTACATCCGCTCTGACTCAAAACAACTCTTCAGGAACGCAGAAGTCAAGCAGTCAAAAATGAACCCCCCCGACTTGAGGGAGAGAAGAAACCATTTATGGAGCCCATGGCAGTGAATCAGCAGAGGATGAGGATGAAGACGTATGACTTATCCAACAGCTACTTTATGATGATGCAATGTGGCAAGATTAATCATCAGGAATGTGGAATATGTGTGCGTTTCATCAGCAAACAAAAGATGGCATTCTTTGTGTTGGTCTGACCGTACCATATTTGACCACTCACTGAGTCCTCTGCTGTTCTGTCCCCGAGTTTATTTAAGTTGATACGTACTGGAAGTGGAATCACTTAATGAAACTGTCGCATTCTTCCACCTCAATTGCGATTTCCGTTCGAGTACACAGTGACTAATGGAACATAAAGACACAAGAGTGTCTCGAACTAATTGTTCTGACACAGTGGCATTCTGCATGCGTACCCTTCCATTGTCCCAAACTCGCTTATTTTGCTTATTTCCTGCCGCCTCAAGGAGGAATTCGTTGTGTGTTGTGTTAGAGGAAATACAAGGACAAGGCTGAGCATTTGCAGTGAAACAATTCAGCACTGGAGCCAAAACACATTCTCCAAAAGAAGGAAGAGATTATTGTGAAGCCACATTTTTCCCAAAGGTTGTCAGAGGAATCCACATTTTCCTTCGACTAATGCTCAGTTCAAATTGCCCACTATTTGCATAATCCTCACAGACTGGGTCCATGACATCATCTGGTGATAACAACATCAGCTTATTTTTTTTTCTCTTGGGGGGGGGGGGGGGACTTCATAAAAACATTGAGTAGGAAATCATAACAAAGTTTAAGGGATTTGGAAAAGTCTTGCTGTGATGTACAAATAGATTGGTTCTGTCAGATCTTTTCCCTTTTTGATCATGGAAACATTTGGTCTTCATTTCCAATGCTTATAGCAAAGGGATAGAGCTGGTCATACGCAGGCCATTAACTCAGAACAGAAGTTCATCTACGGTCTCTTTTATGAATGGAGAACCCCCCCCCCCCTCGTCCAAGTCACCCACTGAGTCATCCCATACTCTTTTTTCCACCGATTCTGTTCCTCCTTCACTTGAGGTCATCACTTGTTTTTACTTTAATTCGTTTTAAATGTAAGCCTTGAAATTGCTAGTTTGTTTTCATGCTTTCGTCTGTAAAGCTGATTTATTGAGCCATCAAAGAGGGTGGGAGGGAGTAGTTGATGTCATAAGCCACTGTCTGAATGTATCAAGGTGAACTTTGTTGGTAGTTAGTTCATTCATTCATTCCCTCACTGTACACACACAGTTGTTGCATTATACATAACATTTTATATCTTCACTTCCAGAAGACTCTATGATAAATTTGCCAGGAAATGTGTGTGTGTGTAGTTTTGCATATTACGCCATTTTGGGGACCTATCACATCTCACATGACTCACAATGTTCTTTTTGTTGTTGTTGTTGTTGCATGCAACACAATGTAGCTGCTTTTATAAGTGTCTTTATTTGGGAATGTTTAGGATGATTTTATTTAGGATTATTGAGGATGACTTGATTAGTTTTCATGTATGAACATAACATAACAGCTAAACGGTGTTTACATTTGTGCTCATGTATTCACCACCTGAGTGGTGTACATGCTCACATTCTGGTCACATGACAACAATATTGTGTCTCTCTCTTTGTAGCTTTTTAGGTGATATTTAAGGTTTGGAGATCGTATCTGATTTTCCCTTTTTATCAGACCAATACATAGGATTGGTGCAGTAAACTAATCTGTCCTTCAAGTGGATATATCATTATACTGTCACTCATCTGGTATAAGACAGTGTATTAATGAAGTTGTTCATGTCTCTGTGACAGCCGCTGCTCTGCTCTCTGTGGCTCCACTCGTTCTGAATGAATGACCGGGGGCCAGTTTGTCTGTTGATGTCATTGTGGGTGAGCGCTCACACACAAAGTGTGCCAAGTTTTTTGACGCCATATATGGAGATCCTGTTCCGTCCAATGACTGCATGCTCTGCGCAGGAGGCCAAACATAGCTGGGACCCGACATGACCGGCGTTTGTTCAGCTCTCACAAAGGTATTTGTCATCACGCGCAAAATCCTCACCCGTCACTCCAAAGCGAGCGGTGACTCTTTCTCTTGGCACGAGTGCGGCACTCTTGTGCCTCGGCAGCTGTTTATTAGACAGTTAAGTGCTGATTTAGCCTGCACATGCACGCATGCATGGCTGAGTGAGCGCGCGTTTGTCTCTGTGAACTGCCGCATGTGTCCTCTTGACCTCGAGGTTGAACTGCGTGGCCTTGTCCCTCTAAGGCAGAATGTAGGGCATGCTCTGCCAACGCATGCTTGACATAATGAGCACACTGTAGGTAGTTTGTTCATGTGTCATGTTTATTCAGAGGCCGATCTCAGACATGTAGCTACTGCAACAATTATATATGATATGATGTCGCTTGAGTCAACTTCCTTTCTCAGCCGTATAGATACAGGATCCGATTCATCTGACAGTGACGTATGCCGTAACGTAGAATATAGTGCCAGTACAGGCGATGCAGACCTGCTCAGGCATTGACAGGGGTGACATTCACCCTGTGGTTAGGTGATGTACCATCAAAATAATCTTGGAGACATTATTTGAAGGGTGAAATCCTGCATTGTGTCACTTTAAAGGAAAGACCAAATATTAGTGACAATATTTAGTTAAAGGTACAATGTGTAGTATTTATGGGTTTATATAACCCAAAATCCACTTTTTTATACATATTATGTGCTCCTGCATTGTCTAGTCGCTGTATAATAGTTTTTGTTTCTTTTTCGTAGTGTTTCAAAAAGTCATGTAAAATAACATAACCGCGGACCGCGGTTGCATAGCCACTGTTAGCAGCAAGACGCCATGTTTCTACCGGAGCCTGTAAGGACAAACGCGAGAGAACAAATCAAGCGTCTCTTTACTTGTAGCGGAAGTCCCGCCTCCTCTCTCTCCGCTTCGTCTTCTACGGCCGTGGTAGCTCGCCCTCTCCCTCGCCTCACGAACCTCATCTGCTGACACGGAGAAAGACGACGAGGACGACATTTGACCAGCTGCGGATACCGTAGCGCTCAGGGAAGGGAGGGGGTGAGCAGAGGAGCAGGTCTTTGTTGTAAATTTCAGCCTCTCCTCTAGATGGCACTATAAACTACTTATTTCCCCTTTAAAGGAAAGACCAACTATTAAGGACAATATTTAGTTAAGGAATTAAGGACATCTACTTATATCAGTCCATATTGATAATTATTGCAGTAAAATATCAGATCTTGTAGTTTGTGAAATCACTCTCCATAATTAGTGAGATGCACTCCAATCGTTGTGTAACTGTAGCTTTTGTCTGATAATAGTGGTAATAGAGGTGCATTACTCGTGTCATTTGCTGGGTAGTTTTATTTACTCGCGACAGTTAAAGCCAAACATCGACAGACAAACGACCATTCACTCTCACACTCTACCTCTACCGTAAAAGCACAGAGTTTCCCGTTCACCAAACCACTAACCTGGATGAAGCAGAGCACGGAAACTCTCACAGAAACACAGAGAAGACTTTGCTCAAAACAGGATTCAAACTGGATTAAACTAAACATCATGTTGCCACGTGACGCCTGTGGCAAGAATAGAATTAATTTTATTTTGTATTTTTTTAGTACAAAGGTTATTGAAAATGCACCAACAAAACGAACGGTGCAAAATAACGATCAGAGAGTTAAACAGTTTTCCTCCTGTGCTGCTGAAGCAGACTGGGCTGCTGTATTAGCTTGAATTTTGCAGAATCTTTAAGAACTGGAGAGGAAGAGAGGCTTTGGATCGGAGGTTACTAGAATTCCAACAATGTTCCAGTTCAGACATACCACCAGGAGGGTGTGTGTGTGTGTGTGTGTTAGAAAGACTGGCATGAACTGGACGAATGGAACAATGTTAGATCAAGTGGTAACTGTGGAATTTTTCTCTCCATCTGCTTTAAGCTTCTCTAAACCACCACTGATGGTGGGAGAGACAACAACTCCACGATAACAAAGTCTCTGCAGCTGTGCAAAATATTATCCTTAAAACCTTTACCTTGTTCTTCCACGACGCCTACGCACAGACAGACACGTACGCATGTATACACACAACTTAAGGCCCGAGAGTACTTTAACCCATATAAGGTAAAATCTCAGGTCGGTTAAGAGTGAATCTGTTCTGCAGCGTCCTGGGCAAACTTTGGTATTTGCGGCTGGGAAAAACATCAAGTATGCAGAAAGGACATCTTTCAGTGTTTGTTTTTCTCTGCTCCCCTGTATGCATCCTGTGGTTCCGACTGACTGGCTGTTGGCATTACGTAAAAGCCAGACTCTGTGCTTATATATATTTTTTTTTCCACCTCAGTTTTGGTAAATGATTCAGCAGAGCCCTGAATAAATGAATGTTTTCAGAGCCTGGATGTGAGAATAAACAGCTTTCCGTGCTGATTGTTCCAAATGTGTGGTTTCAGCTGAACTCTTTAGGCAACTTGATTATTTATGTGTAAATAAAATTAATAGATTTTGGTATGAATTTGATAATCTTATTGATTTTTTTTTTTGTTGATGTGTTGCCAAAAAATGCAAGTGTGTGTGTGTGACTGAGTGCATACCTGATCTCCCAGCTATGTAGTTAATCACATCCACCTACAGTCATTCAATAAACCCTACTAGAAATAGCAACTCACGCCACAGCTATTCTACAATGCCCCCTTCTCCTCTTTTTTATCACCAGTTCTTAATTATGTGCTCCAGTGAGAGGCCCAAAGAGCTATGTACTCTGTATTACACACTCACTCACACACACACACACACACACACATGCATACAGGGACACACACTCAGCTTGATTAGCAATCCTAATGGATTACCTTGGTTTGTATTCCAAGAACATTCCATGAGGCATAGAGCCATATAATTGCTTTCTACACAACTTCTTCAGCTACCTCCTCTTCATCCCCCTCCATCACCTTCTTCTCAGCACCCTGTACCTCCTACTTAATCTGCAGTTTTCAGTAAATAAGCAGGGCACAGGTCAGTATGAAGCTGGAAGACGACACATGCAGTATTTCTTTAATGCAGAAAGTTTTACCTTGAGGCATTTGTGAGAGGCAAAGGGAGACATAAGATAAAGACTATGCTTTCGTGCACGTCCTTGCTCTAAAAGCTTACTCAACTGAGCGTTAGTGGGTAATGTAGTTCAATCCACTCAGCGACATGTCAGCATCAGTAGATGTGACTCATGGAAAGAGTTAAAATCATTGGTGCACAACTGCAGCAATGTGTATCAAATAGAGAAAACAAACTCCTTGGGGCAACGTGATAGCAGATTGTTTTATGTCACATGGGCTCAGTTGGCCAAATTGGCAAGTGCTTGTTCCTGGATCCCACATTTCCCCAGTCTGTCCACTATGCTCAGTGATGATAGTGATATTAGAATCTGGGTGTAATGTGATTAAATGAAACCATTGATAAAAGCTCTTGAACTTACCTGAATGTAAAGTGTATACCTATTTTCTTAGTGACACTTGCAGGATATTAGATTTTACCTGGTACATTTTCTATGTCAGTCTGATTACATTTATGGTACAGATAGATGCAGTGTACTCATATAAGGTCAAACTATACTCAAAAAAAACAAAAACCTAAATATGTTGTTTTCACTCACAAGTGCTGCCACAGTCAAGTTTGCACATAGTCATGCATTCTTTGTTAGCTTAAGTTTCCATGTTGAAGCAAAGGCTTCGCCGGGGGCTATTTTCCTCCTGGCTTTGCTCATCCAATGAGGTCACACCATCCAGAATCTTGGGAATGTGAAGAATGGCGAGGTTGAAGAGCTTCTGAACAGCGTTATACGTTATCAGATGGTAGGCAGCTGATGGAGAGGCTGATGTGTGACCCATTTCTATCAGGGTGAAATTAAACATGGATCACGCCTCTATCTGTGATCTACCTATAGCAGATGCAAGGACTTCACTTCAATAGGTGGACACCTTAAAAAATACAATCATCCTGACTCCATTTACTCCATTTACTAGATTGTGACCCAGTTTAACCCCAAAATTGGGCATGGGTTAGAGTGGATTTCTGTGTAAACTTATTTCCCAGGAAAACATTTGTACCATATCTGCATGTAATAAACCTATTATTATTAAGTCAATTCTCTTATTTTGGGAAGCTGAAGCCAGATACTTTAGGCCTTTTCACTTCAAACTTACCTCAGCGATACAATTTACCCAAGAATCTCTTTTTTAAGTTATTATTCTACCCTGCAGCTTACTTATCAGTCACATTGATATCAGTTTCAGATACTGTGAGATCTAATGAATAAAAAAATGAAAATCCTTGTCTATGACGTTTCCCTGAGTCCATGGAAACTAATTAAGTCCTGTGTGAATTTGATGTTTCACAGTTTTGGTTATCTATTTAAAAAAAGCCCTCTCAAATGTATTTTAATCATTATAACGTGCCCACTTGTTTCCTGAAAGACAAGATGTCCACAGTCCAGACGAACGGAAGTGGTGGTGGGGTGCAGGTTTGGTAGCGTGTGTGTGGGTTTTCTGATGGGGTTCAGGGCGAAGATGTTTGCTATTCCCTCAAGTGTCTGGAAAGTGTGTCGTTTCCATTACAGTCTGTCTCGTTTCTTCCGCGGCACCGGTAATGTTTTTGCATTGAGGCCCAGGGGTAAGAGGCGAGCTCTTGTGAGCACGGACCTCGGCAGTGCAAGGTAGAGGAGGGTGGCGGCGTCTGTGGCCCTCACATGGGTTACATGTGGAGTTTCAAAGACATAGCTGGGCAGACCTGTCTGCTGGAGAGGAGCACAGAAGCAGAGGGCCAGAGACTTGGTTAGACTGCTTAACTGTTGTGGCTATGTAGAGCAGGGGAGAGTCAAACTCATTTTCACTTCAGGGCCACATCAGCATAATGGTTACGGTAACACAATCACCATGCATTGTGGGAAATGTAGTTTATGGTCAACGCATGTCTTAGAGGGGAAATAAGTAGTTTATAGTGCCATCTAGAGGAGAGGCTGAAATTTACGACAAAGACCTGTTGCTCTGCTCACCCCCTCCCTTCCCTGTGCGCTACGGTATCCGCAGCTGGTCAAATGTCGTCCTCGTTGTCTTTCTCCGTGTCAGCAGATGAGGTTCGTGAGGTGAGGGAGAGGGCGAGCTACCGCGGCCGTAGCAGACGAAGCGGAGAGAGAGGAGGCGGGACTTCCGCTACATGTAAAGCGACGCTTGATTTGTTCTCTCGCGTTTGTCCTTACAGGCTCCGGTAGAAACATGGCGTCTTGCTGCTAACAGTGGCTATGCGACCGCGGCCCGCGACCATGTTATTTTACATGACTTTTTGAAACACTACGAAAATGAAACAAAAACTATTATACAGTGACTAGACAATGCAGGAGCACATAATATGTATAAAAAGGTGGATTTTGGGTTATATAAACCCATAAATACTACACATTGTCCCTTTAAAGCAGCATAGACCTATTTTAACACTGATTTTTAAGACCAATTAATCACTCGCGGGCCACATAAAATGACGTGGTGGGCCACATCTGGCCCCCGGGCCTTGAGTTTGACACGTGATGTAGAGGAATAACAGGATTAGTAGGATAGTGACAGGCAAATTTGCTAGTGACCTGCGATAGGATATTAGCATGGAGTGTCTACAAACAAGTGAAAAACATCCGGAGACATCGTTTACCAAGCACACATTGCATTGTCCCTCTGTTGCATCTGTTGTTACTAAGTAACTAAAACTTGGTAGGTGTGCTGCAGTCTCACTGAACCGATTAACATAATCATCTAGGAAAAAAATCAAAACAAAGACAGTGGATTTCTAGAATCACCTTTTCCTTGTGTCTGATCATTACCAGTAACAAACTGCAGAATCTCAAATGAACATCATTATTATACACTGACACTTGGATGGATTGGTTAAATTTTCACACAGGTTTTAACATAATCCCACATAAATATTACATTTTTTGAGTTCAGTTGTTTTTGCTGTTTCTCAATGCCAGAACGATAAGCTGGTAAATGTACCCTTCATCTCAGCTCTCTCTTCACTCGCCAGGGACATTTGCTTTTTATGTCCTTTACCGACATCTCAAAGTCGAAATATTCTGGAATGACACACTACCGTCCTTCCTTTGCACTCTGAACAGGGATCGACATGTGGTTTCGATATTTCATCATTTGTCATAGCTGAAGTCACTGGTATTCAGTGTCATAGGCGTGACACAGTTCCCCAGTCACAATTATGTTATTATCCAAGGCGTGCATCTTTATACAATCTCAGTGCATCTTCCCAATTAGTTTTTTATGCAATCACAATTATGTGTGTCTCAGAGTAGAACAGTACATTTCAGTTTGCACCATCATTCATTTAAAAAAACAACGTCAGACTACTTCAATCCACAGGCGACCTGTGTGTGTCTGTCTGTGCCACTGAAGGTTATTAAATAGGCTCCTCACCACATAAGTGATTTTCTTTATTTGGACTGTAGGACCTTTAGAAGACATTTGACTTGGAAGCTGCTTCTGCTACTTTGGGTCAGCACTTTAGTAACATGCTCAATTGCTCTTAAATTAACTTGAATGAATCAGATCTGAGTCAGCCATCACAGGCAACAAAAGTGTGTCACCACATTAAAAGAAGACCATGAACAATAAAGAGACCAACAACACTTTGATGCAGGTGACACTGTGAAAAATCATTGTCTCTGTAGATATATTTGCTGTGAGATGTTCCCTGTTGGGCCCACGGTTGGTGTAGTGGTTAGCACTCTTGCCTTTGCAGCAAGAAGACCCGGGTTCCTGGGTTCGAGCCCCGTTTGGTGTGAGTGTGTGAGTGAATGGTTGTTTGTCTCTCTGTGGCCCTGCGATGGACTGGCGAATTGTCCAGGGTGTACCCCGCCTGTCGCCCGGTGTCTGCTGAGATGGGCACGGCACCCCTGCGACCCTCTGGTGGAGGAAAAAGCGGTAGATAATGGATGGATGGATGTTCCCTGCTCACAATAAAGATAGGAGGGTGGTCTATTCCCAAAAAGGGTAGACCACCATGCATCCATTGTGAAACAGTCCAAAGGAATCAATAACCTTCCTAATATGATATCCACTATAGCTTATAGCTTGCCTACAGATGTTACAGATGTTTACCAATGTGCAAGGATTGACATTGTATCTCAAGGTATAAGATGATGTGGCCATTGTGTCTTGACTTTTCTCAGGTTTGTCTCCTTGCCTGTCTATGAGGCGTCCTCGATTTCTTTAACATCATCTAAAGTTTAACTCTTAAATTCAAACGGTATGCTCAATTATTGATGGTCTTCTGCTATTATACTTTTGTAAAAGCAGGTCTAAGGATATATCCCTGCTGGTTAACATTAGCACCTGACCTCTTGTTTCAAGCTCAAAAAGAGAGAGAGAAAAAAAAATCTTTCTGGGAAAGCCCTTCATTAACATTTATGGGAAACCTTTTGGCCCGTCCTGCTTTTTTTCCCCCTTACAAGATTAAAACACACTCCTTTTTTCCTCCTTTTTCCATACCAGCCCCTCCCATACGTCCAACTTCACATGGCTGTTTTGGGAAATCCCTCATAATGGGCAGTTCGTCTGTACTTTGCCTGGCAAATTCAACTTTTTCCCCCCCCTTTGGGAATACATCCATTACATTCTTTGGAAAGCGTGGGTGTAACCGTGTGGTACGATGGTGTTTTCTTTCTGCATAGCGATCTGTGTTTCCAGGTTCTGGGATGGAGTAAAGACGAACAACCACTGGAACACCTCAACAATGAGAGGAATGCAGATATGAAAAGGCAAAACAGATTTTTCTCCTTCTTCTTTTAAGAATCCAAATAGTGTCTATGGCTTCAGAATGTGGTCAAATTGTATAACCTCATCAAATTGTGGTTTGCCTGAATGCAATAGCATGTTGGCATCATGGTAGTGTTTTTCTTGGAGCAGCTCTTGTCAGTCAGTCTCAGCATAATCACTCGTCAAAATTCCCTTCCTCTGACTACCCATTCCTCCCTCCCTAACTCGCGTGGCTTCCCTGACCTCTTAGCCGGGGGTTCCTCTTTCTTCCATCAAGCAGGCACCATTCACTAAGAGGCCTCCCTGCTTGGGAGGGAAAACAGAAAAAGGGGAAAGCCTTCAACAAAAAATGAATCTTAACGTGAGTCACTCAAACTCTGCGCCTATTTACTCAACGCCTCTTAAAGTTGTGCTCTCACTCCTCAGCACCACACTCAAAGCAACTAAACATATCTTTCTTCCTCCCCTAGAGAAGGCAATGGTAGGTCAGGCTCCAGGCCACATAAATTCAGACAAACCTCCGCAGACTTGTGTTTGGTTGGACATTCCATTCTGGAGCATACCTAGGGCCTCACAAATGTTGAAATAACTTAAATATGTGGGAGCTCTTACACCGGCTTTCCATGGGGCCTCAGCCCATGGAACAAAAACAAACAAAATGGGGAATCTCAAATCCTCTCAATTGAATCATCTTTGGTACACACGAGGTGTGTGCCAAGTTTTAATTCTGTAAGGCTAATAAGCGGTTAACCATAGTGCTCGGAAAAAACCCTGATACTTGGGAAATGGCTTCTGGTGACAGTTGTGAAGCATTGCATTTTCCATTTGACTTTTAGTCCTCAACCATATGTACTTCCACAAAACTCTCATGGGAGATGTCATTGCATATTACCGTGATACAATATTTAATCCAATTTCCAAATGTCATTGTTTAGTTTTAATTTGCAGTTTTCCTCTGGTACAAAGTAGTTCCGCTTAACAGTGAGCATTTGATGTGGATTATCAAGAGTAACCACTTTTTGAAAAATAGTTTCTCACTATTTCACATTGTACTGATGTGAGTACCACCAAGAATTTTTCGAATTTGCAGACATCCATAACTTTCAGTTTATTCATTCGAAACATGAAATTCAATTTACACACTGGTGATTGATCAAGGGTGTTAAGATGATGCTGTTTATTTAAACAGAACTAAAGACTGACTTGATGATAAGTATGATGGATTACCCAACCAAAGTATGGCATGGAAAGTAGTTGATGCGTCGAATGGTAAGAGTAAACACTTAAAGATCTTAAAGATACTAAGAGTTACACAGTGATTTGCACTACATTGGCTAAAACACACTGAAACCGATACACACTGTGGACACAAAATGTGACTCTCTCCTCACACTCTGGAACTCATGGAGTGATTTACACACAAAATGTAGTCACCTTGAACCTTTAACGAAGATGTGGGTGGTCTTGTGTCTGTTAGCCCAGGTAGGCCAAAGGTGACTTTGAGTAGGGTTTCCCCACTCGGGTTTCTCTTGTGTTCTCTTGAAAAAGGGAGGAAGAGAGAGGAAGGACATGCTGAATCTATTCTCTGTACATTCTCAGTGTGGACAACACTGAATGTCCTGTCCTTGTTGTAATGTTGAAATAAGATGTTTCATTGATTTCCCTATTTGTGTTTTATAGAGTTTGGATCGTAACATCAAGTAAATGCTAAAGTATAAATCTCTATTTATCAGAGAAGGGCTGAGTCATTTTATAGCCCTGCTTACAATGAGTGGTATGACCTTTAATCAAGCCAACTTCAGCAGTCCTAATGTTGGGCCTCTAATCTTTGGAATATTTCACTTTTTTTTTTTCAAACTAACCACAGACAAATGTTTTTAAAAGGTCTCTTGTCAAAAGTATAGGGCAGACTGACCTGAGGGGCATGCACGCTGTTGAACAAAAACAACAATTGCTGATGTCCAACCAGGCTGCTTTTAATCAGATGTGGTCAGATGATATGGACCCTTGTTTGTGAATATGATGTGTAATATAAATCTGTGACAGCTACATTTTTAAATGGTGCAGTTCATTAATTAAATCAGGAAAGGGTGAACTGTCATTCACCACGAGGTAGGCAAGTTTATTGGCTTTTCCCTCCTGTTTGGATGTAGAAGTCCAGTCTGTAGGGGTCAATCCCAATAAATACGGAGGCGTCGGTGGAGATGTATATACTGTAGCCCCCTCTGTTTTTCCCCATGGCGAAAGGCTCACCTCCGTTTGTAACCACTGGCCCCCATCCCTCTGCTTTCCAGCAGTTCCTAGCCTGCAGCTCTCCTGTATTTGTGGAGCCATCACAGTGAGCGGTAGGCAGCAGACACATTCTTTACAGTCCTGCTGATTGGAGTGAGCACTTTATTTTGCTCTGGGACATACTCTGGACCTGTCAAACAGACTCATATTTCTGTTTATTTTTGCAGTACTCAGCTCTGCTTGGGTATCTTTCCATGTGAGTGTGCACTGTGACCGGCAAGGTGTTACAGCACAAGATGTTCCTGACGTGACCCCTTCTTTATTGAAGATGTTTCTAAATATTATTATTTAAAGACATCTCATTGTTTTTAAATGTTCCTTCTCTTATATGATTTATTACCTGCTTATATGACACCTTCATGTGTCATATGTGTTCACTGTCCACCTCCAGTTAAAAGATTGCTTAAGAATAGGAATGAAACCATATCATAATTGTCCAATCTGACTAACTAATGATGGTCCGTTTTCTCAGTAAAATTTAAAGCGGACCTAGACCGGAAGTTCCAATTAACGCTGTTTTTTAGTGTGTATCTGCGTCATTACCTTGTTTAAGAAGCCCTGAAGGTTCCAAACAAACAGTTCAGCCATTGCTGAGAACGCTGTGTTTTATTGTAATTTCGGGCTCAGCGAGATCTCTGAAAAAACCCAGTCCGGTTACGCAAACACCGGTTCTTCGGAACAGCAGATCGTCCTGCTCCGGGCACTAGTCCGGGCACATCCGGTTGCGTACATTGAACCGCAGAAGAAGAATAACGTCCGTTGTGGAGGTGTTTCACGAGTGTCTTCTGACTCTGGGTATTGTTAAAAGAATGTTTTGATAATGAGTAGCAGTGCATCCACCGTTCCAGAGGGGGGAGCTGCGCTTCTGAGAGCGGATGTGCTGAATAGTATTGGCCAATCACAAGACTCTGTCCTCTGGGTGAGAGAGTTGAGTCTCAAATCTCGCGGCTGGGCAACAGCGTCAGAAAAGAGGATTTCTATCAGCTCGTTTACAGCAACGAGGAGGTTTTTGGCCATAAAAACAAGTTAATGTATGTAAGTAGACCTCTATAACTAACATATATGTGCAACAGGACCACTCTAGGTCCGCTTTAACAAAAGGACTAGATAATGGAAAGCCACGACAATATTGATAGAAAACTGATTATTGAGAAATCTTTATTCCTGTAAGTAATTTCATGGACTGCCAAGCCTGGCTGATGCCAGACTGCATTTCAATCTCATTTGAGACTGAGTATGAGTCTGAAAAGGTTGTCGTCACCTCCCACTTTCAAGAGTCGTGGCAAAAGGACATAGATCAAAATCCATCCTACAAACAATCTATGATCTTCAACCAATCAGGCCAATTCTCCGGATGACATGTTGACAGAAAATGTGTCAACAAACGTGCTTGTTGTTTTCTAGTGGCGACTGATATCCAATAATGGTGTCTAGCGACTCTGACCACCATGTTGGATGTGTACAGAAGCTGCTAGATGTCGCTTCTCTGTTGTCATTGTGTTGTCAAGCCTCTAGCGCACTGGGGAAAAAACCCGCTTGTGATTCATTCCCCCCTTTTTTAGTAGATTCTAAAATTAAGTCCTTGCCAGATGTGTCTGCAGAGCCAAATCAAAATCGCTGGCAGACTTAGCTGGGTTCATCCAGGCTATGAACTGCCTGTCTCACCTCTCAGAGTCCAGTTATCTCCTACCTTTGTTATAGTCTCGCGTTTCAGGTGATTTGTTTCATGCTGGCATGGCTTCAGTCTCTCGCCTTTCAGATGGCTCTAAATACAATATGTCCATCAGTACCATAGCGTGACATTTTTCACCTTGGAGCCCTGATATCCTGGGAGCCCCAAATGAAAGCCACCTGACAGCGCAGTTGGTTTGGCTGAAACAGCTTTTCTGTTGAGGACAAACTGCCAGATCCTTGTGGTCGATGTGGTGCGAGGGTATCCAGATCTGCTACTGTTAACTGTGCACGCCTTCACATTGACCTACTTCTCAATGATCATGTAATCCTAAAGCTGATGGGGGGGATTGCAAGGGAAAGTGGGGGATGTCATGGCTTGGTTAACCACAGGTATGTTCCAACATACACCGAGGGTTTGTTTAGATAATGCAAGGACTGGCCACGGAGAGTTTGTTTTCTCTTGGCTGCTACTAAATGCGTTGTTATCATTTCATACTTTCGTCACAAGCTGTGTCAGTGCAAACCTTTGCAGTTAGCTGCTTTAAGGAATGTGCTTTTTGACCACCATGACAGCATCAGATTCAGGCCTTTTTTCTGTGTATGAACCCACCTGTGTGACTCATCTATGAGTGCTTTGTGTGGCCTTTGTGATATAACTACTTGCTGTAAAAAAAAAGAAAAAAAAGCAATACCTTTTTTGAGGTATCAGACTGTCACACGTTGATATAATGTTTTATTATTTGTCCCCTGTGTTGTTTAAAGGGGAAATAAGTAGTTTATAGTGCCATCTAGAGGAGAGGCTGAAATTTACAACAAAGACCTGCTGCTCTGCTCACCCCCTCCCTTCCCTGAGCGCTACGGTATCCGCAGCTGGTCAAATGTCGTCCTCGTCGTCTTTCTCCGTGTCAGCAGATGAGGTTCGTGAGGTGAGGGAGAGGGCGAGCTACCGCGGCCGTAGCAGACGAAGCGGAGAGAGAGGAGGCGGGACTTCCTTTGTCCTTACAGGCTCCGGCAGAGACATGCCGTCTCGCTGCTAACAGTGGCTATGCGACCGCGGCCCGCGCCCATGTTATTTGAAATGACTTTTTGAAACACTACGAAAATGAAACAAAGAATATTATACAGCGACTAGACAATGCAGGAGCACATAATATGTATAAAAAAGTGGATTTTGGGTTATATAAACTCATAAATACTACATATTGTACCTTTAAATGGAGTGCAATAGATCTATAAATTCAACAATAGTCCTGTTATGGCCTCCCTACACCTTTTATAGTTTTCCTCCTTCATGACTTCCATTTGTTCAAGCTCTGAGGGTATTCTATAGAAGTTATAAGTGGAACCACTGCATCTGGTAAACATCTGACACATCTGTAATTTATTTAATTGCTCTTTATTTTTCGAGCAAACTTCGAGAGAATCTCTGTTTCCATAATGTCAGCGACCTCCTACCGTGATTGCCTTAAAATTAAAGAAATTGTAGAACTTACTTTGTTTACACCGCCATGATGGCAGGAAAAGCTTCTGCATATGAATGAACCCTGCCAGTAGTGCCAGTTTCAAGTCGAAAATCTGTTAATTTACAGAATCTGCTGGTCTACTGCTGCCATGTTTGGTCAGGTTGTCTTAGGTAAATCACCCAAGTCACCGAAACGATGAAGAGATAACTCATTAAAATTGTGTGACGTAATGTTTTTTATGACTTAAACTTTATTGTTTTTTAATTCTTACAACATAAATTAGGACTATAAGGAAAAGAGAAAATGAATACATAAAATAAAAATCAATTAAATAAATAAATAAATGATCATAATGATCAAAGCGTACACATATCTTTTAGCTACCATGTAAATAATACAATCTTAAAAACATTCCCCTGTGTGATGTAATGTTAAATCACTGATTTTTTTTTTCTTTGGGCTTTGGTTCAGTGGTAGAAAGATATTATATTAACTGTCTCTAATGAGTGAATCATTGTGTGACTCAACAGATTGTACATGTCTACAAAGTAGGAATGAGTTGGAGCTTAGTATTAATCATTAACAACTTGACAGTTTAATTTTCATTATTCTCATTGACCTAGTTTCATGCAGCAGGGGGTGAACAATCTCTTACATACTTGTTATAAATGACCTGCTCAGCACAGAGAGGCAGACACAAATTCACTATTATGGCCGTTAAACGTTAAGTTGCTTGGAGCCAGAAATTCCCCTCAGAAGTAACTGGAGACTAAAGCGTAGTTAAATGTAGAGGAAATAATACTGACATCTGCTATGAGGCCAGAAATTTGAATCCAGAATAATGCTAATGTTGTGTCACATTTTTTGGATAAGTAAATAAGCAACTAGTGGTACATCAACTGTATGAGCTAATGACTAGTATATATAGAATATAGTGTTTCACAGCTTGTAACTGTCTGCCATTAGGTGCCATCTTTACAAAAGCTGCAGTTGATAAACTCTCATTTAAAGAGGTCACCCTCCTCCCGAAGCTCAGAAGAATGCTGTATGCCCATTATGTTGGAGCGTGGGACTCTGTTGCCTGGGGTATGGAAGCTAGGATGACCTGCAGGAATGCTATTGTTTTGCACTCTATTCCCTTTCCAAATGCACCGTGCCCTATCAGACCGATGGTCCTTTTTAGTAGAACGCGATATCCACGGGTACCAGGGGGCAAGAGAAGAGAGAAGGGGTCCATAAAAAGCTTCAAATAAAAGGCTGTTCTCTCTGCTCCGTCTCCCCTGTCCTGTTCTGGAACGGCAGGAATGTGGCAGGCAGACCAACTGGCCCTCAGAGCCTTCTGCACCCTAATGAATTTTAAATGGCCTTTTTTCATTCAAAGCAGGGTGCTGGCTAAGAGCATGTTGCCTGGCCAAGCACTCGGGGGACAAGGAGGAGAGAAGAAGAGAAGAGCACAGGAGGAGGGTTGGAGGGAGAAGAGGAGGTGTTGGCAAAGTGAGTTGGCATCTTGGCGGGATTGGGTATTGGATGTCCCTCGCAGTGAGAGATAATAGGGCTGTCTGCATGGGAAGCGACTGTCGGAGCATTCCACCCTGGGGTCTAAAGAAAAGAGAGGGAATGTATAAGAGGCAATGAAAGAAAGAGGTGATAGGGAAGAAGGAGAGAGAAAAAAGGTCCAGAGATATAAGGTAGTTATATTGCCAAGAGGTCAATTGTGATGCTCTTTAAGTATTGTTAAAGGTTGTCATTGTTGTGCTTTCAATGATTTGACAATCTGGAAAATACCGTATGTGTAGTTTAGAGATGCCACTTCCATGAAGATGAATGTAAACCTCAGTCTACAACTAGCAGCGCTTAGCTTAGCTTAGCTTAGCACCAGAACTGGAAAGAGAATCATGAATCAACACTGTGCATCTTAGAAACAGTGTTGTTTTTGACAACCGTCTTAGATTTAGTCTTAGTCTTTTGGACGAAAATGCTTATTAGTTTTAGTCACATTTTAGTCACTTCTATATGTGATTGTTTTAGTCCAGTTTTAGTCGACAAAAACTCAAAAGGGTTTTAGTCTAGTTTTAGTCGATAAAAGAAGTATAGTTTTTTAACAAACACACACTGTGAGCCTGCAGATTGGCTATTATTACACACAAAGAGATGACCATACCGTCACTGAATGTAAACATGGCTAAACACACACACACACACACTGCAGAAGCGGTAGCAGGGTACGTGCATATTAAGTAGCCATGTGCTTTCTCCGCGACCGTCAGGTGATTGGCCGAAAAAAACGAAATGTCATGCGTTTCAAACGTCTGACAGACCACCCACTGACATTTTCGTCCATTCTCGTCTCGTCAACGAAAAACTCACACAAGTCTCGTCATGTTTTCGTCATCAAAGAGTCATGTTTATCTCGTCACCGTCTCGTTACCGTCATGAAAAAAGTGTCGTCAACGAAAAGATTTCGTCATCGTCATCGTTGACGAAAACAACACTGCCACTTCACTGTTGATGGTAATTTAATTTCACTGCAGGAAATTACCTTCTGCTTAACTTTGTATTGATCTATACATTCTGCCACTACCTTTTGTGACAATGATTTTGAGCGTGAGCACTCATTATTTCACTTGAAATTAATGACTGTACCCAAAGGAGGGATTTAACTTTCCTCATAATGTGATATGAACATTATAAGGAAGCTGCAGAACATCATCTTTCAAGCTCATTGTCACATTAATTAATAGTATATCTGTGGAGAGTTGTGTCAGACAACATGAATGGTAATTTCTCCTCCTAGCATTCAGCAATACAGAAGAGATTTGTCAGCCAAGATTACATTACTCAGCGCTGTGCTGCACTTTATATCAAATAAATTAATTCATTTGATTATAATAGAAGCATAGATGACTACTGCAGAGAAAAAGCACACGTGCTGAGTAAATTGAAGCTTTGATGTGCAAGATGTATGATCTAAGTCTGTCATGTTCACCGATGTAAGCTTTGACAGTTCAGATATATTTTATCTGTTCATGTCATGCTTACACTGCAGAGACTTTATTAAGAGTCATGTGATCCACGCATCCAGCTGTAATCCTAACGCCGATGACAGGGGGAGTTTTGAGAATAACAGCTTGACATATCAGTGATTGCAAGGGAGGTTTCTCAGCTTGCAGACCTCATTGGACCTTGAAGTGGATGTGTAACAGCAGGAAATTTGTCCACTCCTGCCAAATATGCACAAGTATATAGGTTATCTGCTTTAATAAATCACTGTTTCTGTTACGACCTGTTTTTGGCAGGATCCAAATGTGCTGTAAACAATATAAAGAATGTAGGCATGTAGAGATGTGATCATGTCAGGAAGGTTTAGGCCATTTGCTGTCAACTAAGAATTGTTCAAACACCAGAACACATGGAAACATTGAATAAGAACAGGTGCTTCCTTTCATGGCTGTATCGGTGATTCGGTCCAAATGAACACTGAGAGCACGATCTCTTGCTCCAGTGACTCCTGCACAGCTGGAGAATCTCAGTCATTCGAAATGAGATGCAGCGAAATGTTTGAAGTGTTTGTTTTTGGACTGTGCAGGGTCTGAGTGATGGGACTCCATAAATCCTTATTAAAATGAAAAAAAATAATAATTTGAGATTAAACGTTTTCTCTTTGTGTGCCACTAACTATAAATTAAAAGTCCTGTTGCCCCAAGTGGATTATATCCAGCAGAGCCCCCTGCTTACCTGTCTGGATGGTGGCACAGGTCCAAAGTTGGCTGATGGGAGATGGTTCTAACTGCTCCAGATTCTGCTTCATCAAACCCACGCTTTTAATCATACTGTATTTGGAGCAGAATTGTCTCACACTTCTCCCTACTGGGTTTTCAACTTGATTAACAGCTCGGGAACATGAGATCAAATTCATGTTAAAGACATTTCAAATTAATGGGGGATCAGCTTTGTTGATGTTATTTCTTAGCGCTCCTTACTTTATTTTACAAGGTAATTTAATGCTATTTTTCTTATAAGATTTAACAGCTTTTGTTTAAGAGTTTAATGACCCTGTGTCTGCACTGTAACTTTGTTTACCCCAACTGTTCATAAATTGTATACACAAACCATTACATCACCACACTCTCAATCTTGTCCTGGGTGTACACTAAACTAAAATATGAATTTATTATTCTTTTGTGTGTAATAAATTAATATGTTGAGTTTTTAGTCGCTCTTTTTCACCTCATATGTCTTTGTTTTTGTCCACATCTTATTTTCATTTCCATGTAGTGACTCTCCATGAGAAAGGACAGAATAACCGAGGCTTTGTTCACACATGTGAACACAGCAGACAGAGCAGATACCATACCACCATCTGTCCATAAGGGCCATTATGTTTCACGTGTAGAGAGACTAATCACCCTTTAGGTCACATCACCTCCAGTGATGTCAGAGGAAATGCCAGAGAGCTGAGGTAAAGGGCTGCCTCACGCAGACCAGGAGATTCCTGGTCTCAAGCGACTGCTATGATACTGAGAGTGGAGTGATAGGAGAGACTGTAGCTCAGTGGTAGAGTGAGTCATCCTTCAACTGAAGGCTGTGGGTGCGATTCCCGGCTCTGCGAGTCTACATGCTGATGTGTCAAGACACTTAACCACAAGTTGCTCCATTCTCCCTGCACATAAATGCACTGTATGAATGTGTGAGTGAATGGATGATGGACAAAATTGTAGAGTAAAGCATCTTTGAGTGGTCGTCACCACTCGAAAAGTGAATTTTCTTGAAACGAGTGAAAAATGGAATGACAACATGGTGTAAACCAGTGCAAAAGTGCATGCATTCACAACATTTAGAACAGACTAAATCACTTTTTGGGCTGAGATGTGACACTGCTCTTCAGCTATGTTGTGCAGCACATGATTTCTGTTGAGGAGAATTATATAATTTGATTGAAGTTTCCTTACAAACGTCGAATCAGTGATGATGCCGTAATAAGTTTATTGGTACCAGATAGAATTCCGCAGAAATGTCATGCAAAGACAACACAACACATGACTTAAGGCAAACACTAAAAGCCGAACTCCGCATCAATCATCTGGATTGTTTACTTCCTCGGATCCCGACTCAAAACTTTTATTTGCCACACAACATATCTACAAACTGAGCGAAATGAAAAACAGAGTGCCTTCGCTATGCCTTGGCTTGCGTTTTCTTTGCTCAAACAAAAAAAAAAACGAGAGGGATTAACTGTTACCTATACTTAATATGCTGCACACTGCTGCTGCTGCTGCTGCTGTCATAGCTTTTAAGAAAACCACTAATGAATTTGTGAACCCAGTTACTTGGAAGGACTCTGTGTTCCACGGGATTAAGTGAAGCAGAAAGATTTGCGAAATGCCTGCAGTGAAGATGAAACACGAAGGAGGAAAGTTTGATTATTCTGCGGGATTCCACTGTCTTACTTTTGGCACGTGAATGGACTGGAAAGATGCCATTGTTGAACCATTTGGTCACGAGGCACTTTAAAGAAACAGTCAGTCAAGCACGAACCTGCAAATACGTCACTGTTCGCAATTATTGACTGTACAACACGTTACACGCGCATGTAGGTGTTAAGGAAAGGAGATTTTTGCAGTCATTTGTACCCACAGGCCTCATTTTTGTTATCTCTTGGGAGAGCGTGGCAGCCTGTGTTTGCCAAAAAAGCACAGTGGTCAGGGTGAGGTGATAGTGAGATAGGGCCTGTGGAAACACTGATGCTCTTGCTAACATGACTTGGCTTTGGAAACTACTCCTCCAGGACCCCCAAAATCAGGACACTAAAGTCTCACTGGGCAGTCAAACAGGACATGAAATTGTCCACCCAGTGATTGCCATTCAGCCTTTCACTTCCTTCCAATAAATATATAAAACATGAATGACACAGAACAGAGGAAGAAGAGGCATTTTGAAAAATATATTTTGCACAGACATCGAAATGATGTCATCACAACCTGTCGGAATGGAACGCGTTCAGTCTGAAGAACCTGGATATTGCTGAAAACACTACATTAGAAAAAACACAGGGAAAATCCCAAAAACTGATTTGTTTACATATGTCCAGTTAGAACAGGACTACATCATAATATTCCTAAAGATAGGAAATGCTGATGGATCAGAGCAGGGGTTTAACTTTCAGTCAGTCATCATGAATTAGATGTTTGTTTAATGTCAGCAGATGTTTTGAGTGAATTTCTGTTTGTGTTTGCGTGTTTCTTCCAGACGGAGGTAATGAAGGCAACTCTGAAGGCTCTGAACCTGAACATTGTGGAAATGACTGATGAAAACGCCATATTGGATGGAGGAGATGTGCTTTTTACAGGTAAGCTTACACCGTCTCCTTTAGTCACTGCCTTTGGTTGCCTGGTGTATTCATACGAGGCCACATTGTCCTTTGTTTATTGTTTGTCGCCACAGGGCCGTCGCTGTCGAGTTAAAGATGAACTCGCGCAAACTGTATCGCAAACATCATCGCAGATCTAGTTAGAGAGCTGATCTCACGTCAGTTCGTGCTGGGTGGAAATCTGAAAACACGTTAGCCTCAAGTTACATATTATGGGGTTGTTATGACATTGTTATGAAACACATACTCAGGTTTTTATCTCCCATGCTGCGGTAGTAACCTAACCTACAATTTGATGAAATAACTGTTGGGGTTGTGGAGTAAGACATGCCTCCTACTTTGTACTTAATCCTACAGCAGGATAGAAAGTGGTGGTGTCAGTTGTGGGCTTTCCAAGTGTTTTCCTCATAACAATGTTTTTTCTTTAAGCCATACTACAGAGCTGCAACTATACCTGTTATTTTCAGTTCAGTTAAAATCTTATTACAGGAGGCTTTTGTTTGTGCTCTTCACCTCCATTATCTTTGCTTCCGATCTCAACACATCATGTGTCATTTGTGCTCATACATTTGATATTGCACTCAAGTTTCAAAGCAGGCTATAGTGCTCAGGGCAGAGATGGGAATAAGTGCAAGTCACAAGCAAGTCTGAAGTCACTCTTGCAAGAATCGTATGAATAAAGAGGACAAAGTTGATTTCCCAGATAATAATTTAAAAAAAAAAGTGTTTTATTGTTAACAGACACACTGTGTTACAGTGTAAGAACTGTTTCATTGTCCCATACAACTGAATTGATTATTTAAAAAAAACAATCAATTGCTTTTGTGACCTAGGGTACAAACCTCTACCCAAGGCCACAAAAGGAGACACCCAATGTTTTCCATATTTCAAAAACAGAACCTCTGGCTCAGGGTAAACTGACCCATCACATTTGTACACTATTATACAACTGTATAATCCTTGTGCTGCTTACAGTGTTTACTTTTTGAATCAAAGAGAAAATATAAGCAATGTAAAATGTGAACATAAAGGACAACAGAGCCTCCGCCTGTGTACGATCACAGCTCATTGACAGTTTTCTGTGCAGTCACTTGTGTATGTCTTGTATTGTGTATATTTTCCGAGATCTTCTCTGCAACCGCGATGACCCCGTGCCTTAACACACAAAGTCGAAATTCTTCCAAAAATAATCTGTAATGAAAACGTTGTGAGCCATTCTGCACGATCAGATCAGCGGGTCTCCAGGCTCTTATCATGGGTCTATTATTACTCTGGATTTGGGCAATAAAACTCATCAAGACAGAGAGAACCAGGAGCACGGCGGTCTACTGTATGTTTCGCTTTTCTGTACGTTCTCTTTTAGTCGTGTGGTGAGTTAAAAATGTGGGTCACTGTCTACCACACTGCACAGGCCATGAGACAAAAAAAAAGCGTAGTACACTTAATTGGGTTTCTAGACTCCTGGCTGTGTGCTCTCGTTCCTTCTGAAATCGATTTCACATGGCAGGGCTAGAAACATTTCCTGTTGGCTGCGCTCAGGCTAACGGCTCATTTTGTAAAGGCTCAGCAGCTACATTAGGAGCCCATTCCTGAGCTCAGTGTGCTGCAGCCTCGCCAGGCATTCAGAACTCTGTTTGTCTGTTTGTGTCCCCACCAAGTGACCACAGTTGGCCTTTTTCACCGGAATGCATTAAAGCAATCACTGTAGTGGCTGTAGTGATACTGTTGCTCCACAGTTTTGCTCTATTGCTTTTGTTTTTTTAAGGATGTTTTAGCGCAGATACTTTATTGTGTATGTTACCCAATTCTTTGGCTTCCATTTCTGTCTGCAGGTCGGGAGTTCTTTGTGGGACTTTCCGCTCGGACCAATCAGAGAGGAGCCGAGATTTTAGCTGATACCTTTAAGGTGAGTTGCAGTAATGTGAGATAAATGTTGCTGGAAAATGAGAAATTGTCAAGAGCACTTCACACAACTTAAAAACTCACATTTTAGTCCTAAAGTTTTTGAATGCAGATGACATCTTTAGGTGAGACTTTATAATTAAAACATTTGGGACTCAAGGGTGGCTTTGCGAATCAGAAAGATGTCTCTGACCTTGTGCTATTAGGGTTGTCACTTTTTAGCTGAAATTCGTATATCCATAAACTTCAAACTTGTACCTTAAAAACCTGTTTTTCCGTTCTATATATACAGCCTAAAAGCCCTTCACACTGTCTGAAGTAATTGCCATGTGGTCCAGCAAAGGGTGCAGTGAGTGCAGCTTGTTTGCAAAATTTAGTTTCACCTCATTTTATCTGTAAATGTAAAAATTCTCCCTCAAACCATCTCTGTGAAAAAAAGAATAATGTGCAAAGCACAATTTGTTTTGAAAAAGTATTTCTACTTTGTGTTGTACTCCAGGTGCAGCGCTCACTGTGAATATTGATGGCTGTGACTGTTAGGAATCCCAGGGGCAATTAGTCATTAGTGCTTGGTCCAGACCACAGCTGGGTTTGAGGCATTTTTAAAATCAGCGACTGACACAAACCTTTGCCATCTCTGTTGACAGAAATCAATCAAGGAGTTTATTTACCCTGATTATAAAGGGTTTATTAATTATTTGGACTATTTCTCCTGTGTCTGTTTATTCAGTCAATATATCCACTCATCACTGCTGAACTGACTTAATTGTTCCCACCAGTGAGTGTTTAAATGTTTCGTTTATCCAATAATCCTTGTCCAAATTACTTAATTATAATTAAATCCGAACAATGGACATTGCTTCCTGGGGTTGCTGGTGAATGTGAAAAAAGTGCCCGTAAGTAAACTTACCTTACTTTGGATCATGTGACTGTGGGTTATTTTGTTGCTGATAGATTACTTTTTTTTAATTAATCCTTTGAAAGTATGACTGTTGTATCTGTGCCTCAAAAGCTCTATTTTGTTTTGAATATGGACTAAAAGTCATACCCCTGTGTATTATAGCTGAAAGTTGCTATACCTATATTACCTTATACACCTTATATTCTGGTATTAATACCCCCACCCCACTCCCATGATTACCTTTCTCTGCTCCAGTCAATTGTCACTGTACTCCAATATAATTGCAAAATCACTGGATTCGTCTGCAGTTCCTCCACTTTTAGTAACATGCAGTTAAGTGTTAATTGCATCTTTGATTGCCAGCTAAAGTCTGACTGTGCAGATGTGTCCATTGTGTGTCTGTGTGTGTGTGTGTGTGTGTGTGTGTGTGTGTGTGTGTGTGTGTGTGTGTGTGTGTGTGTGTGTGTGTGTGTGGAGACTGCATGTGTGTCTGCACGAGTTATAGGATGACAAAGAGAAAAAGAGTTGCAGGTGCTGAAGGCATCACAGGTTTACTTAGGCTGTTTAAAATGAAGCAGGGTTTTAACAGTAAGGCAAATAAATCAGGTTGTATCAAATCAATTTCATATAAATTAAATGAATAAATAAAAAATGGGCACTGTGCAGTGTAAAAATAACAGTGCCTGAGGCTCCACTTGGAGCTGAGAAAGTGCAGCTGTAACCCACTGGAGGAGACTCTCTTCTCCTCTGAAGACACGTAAACATGCGCATGGCTCTACAGTATGATATATATATATATATATATATGGTATTGTATCATTCTACACTTTCTATACTTTTTAAATACATACATCACAATGTTGCACTACTATACAAAAGGTGTGTCAGTGAAGCCCAAAAATATACAGGGCACTATTTAGTCAACAAATTTTTTTTTTTTTACTATATACTGAATGTTTCAGTTAGGAACAAAATGGCAGATTTAACAAACTCAGAGACACAATAATCCTTTGCAAAACTTTATTGATCATCAGCCTTATCCTTCAAGTTCAGTCATCAGTATGTGTATAAGCCCGGTCTATGCTTCTCTTCTGCCCCCTGTTAATGTCAAGGATTTTGTATTGGAAAATGGTTTCACCATATTTTCCTTTCTGACTAATATCCCTGTGCTGTGGCCTGAACCACGATAACCACAAGTGAGCTCAGTGATCTCCACCAACATATGACATGAAGGGAAATGTTCAGAAGGAATATTCCAGGACACTTTTCCTCAGGGGGAATTCAAGCATGAAGTCAACAAAGCGAGGGTCACAGTAACAGTCTGATCCCTCTCAAATCTGTTTGCTCGTATTAATGTGAAGACCTTTATACTGCACACTACTGTTTGGCACTTTTAAATTTGAAGTGAAAGAGTTCAGAGGTGGGTCATGGCAACCAAGAGTTCAACACATAACTGCGACCTGAAAGGCTTTACTGTAGTGCTTCCATCTTCCCATGTGTATCTGATTCAAATTCCTCACCATGGATTCCTCTGTGTTTTTCTGTTATCTTTGATAAGACAGGACTTAATGATGCATTTCTGGCAAAAATGAAACAAGGAAAAAATTCACATGAGCGTCCGTGATTGTTTTTTCCGTTCTCTTATCAGATCAGTTCCCTCTGTCACTGTTGTTTTTTCCTTTCATTATCAAATTAACGGTCATTTTGTTGCCAGGTTTGTTTAGCACTGTACAACTGCGTGCAGATGTTGCAGCTCTTTTCTTTATGGTCCGTGCACAGGTCAGAGTAATTTCTGCTGTTGATCAGAATCAGTTTATTCAGGAAGTGACTTTGAGGTTATCCCACTTCTTCTCTGTTATAGCTAAAAGTTGTTGACTCCTAATTTACACCAATAAGACTCTCAAGGGTTATTTAAGGTCTTTTTAGTACAGTGTGGCTGCGTATCAGCCTGCTAAGAGAAAAATGCAACTTGAATATCTGACACAGAAAATGTCCTTTTAGTGTTTAAAAAAATGAAGAAAGCTTAGATTACATAATCCCCAGGTGTCCTTCGGTTTCAAGAAAAGGATTTTTGAGTTATTTGCATGATGACATTTAACGGGCTATTTTGTTTTCCATTCACAATAATCAATCACTTATTTCTAACGATGCCATGCAAATTTTGATCTGAACTGTAGCGTCAACGTGAACATTATTTGTCACGAGAGGGTGTAGTGATGGAAAATAGAGTTTAATGAACCATAGAGGTGCAACACAGTGATAAACAAAGCACACAGATATCAGATAAGTTAGGTGCAAACCACAAAAAGGCAAAATAAATGAATTCAGAAAAGTCTTTTAAATATAAGATTAAAGTCTACAGCGTCACTTTAAGGTTAATAAACACAAATACACTAAGCCATAATTATGTCTTATTTAATCCCTAAAAAAAACTGAGTCACATCATTAAAACCTTCATCAATTTACAGTGGCAAATTCCCCCAGTGAATCTAAATAAAGTGTTGTCATTTTTCAAATATGAAAGAAAAGAACCTTGGGTTTGTTTTTATTTGTTCAAAATCAGCTTTATAATCATTATGATGATATCTTGCACTTAAACTGGACTAGTGGATACTGCATACAGTATCGATTACCATGAATTTAAAAGCCCTTAAAAGATAATAAATAGTCTGTCACCATCAATCATCCTCTGATTATGAGGAACGATATAAACAACATCATATTCAACCAGAGTTCAAAAGCTTTGGTCTTTCTGTTGTTGTGGGAAAACTAATCACAGTTTGCTTATATCTCATTAAAAACCACCCTCATATAATCCTGAAGCAGCATAAGATCTTTTCCTTTTTTTTTGTTATTAGGGATTATTTTGTAGCCTCTGGATTTTAAACACACTGAGATCCCCACTCTGTAACTAAGCCCTGGTCTCACAAAAACTCTTACCAATGGCTGTTGTTGAACGTGCTGCTAAACCTCTGTTTTATAACACATCCGATGACGTTATGTAGCAGGCAACCTTCCGCGGCTATGACGAGCCTCGCAATCCTTCCTCGAATCAGTCCAGACTCCCGTAAATTAGTGTGTGATCTGTGGATGAACCTCAGCTCAGTGACATCATCCTCCACTCTGCACCTTGAACTGCCCACGACACTTGAGACACCTTCCGACGGTACAGCACAAACCACTGCAGTGCTCTTTATTTATTTCTTTGTTTATTAAAAAAAAACCTGATACATTACATAATAATATGACACAATAGCCTTGTAATACAACAAATCCCAGCGTTTATGAAAAATGTCACAGGTGAACAAGAACGTTCTATAGGTGCATTGAATTACTTTGAAATGTGTATTTAATGGTAATATGTATAATATGCACCCCAGTGAGTGCTTAAGAATTCATACGGTAATTATGAACATTTCATACAAATGTCTTTGTATCTACAAGGTCACTGAGACACATTTCTCTACAAATACAATTACCACTTACATCAATAGGTATTAACTACTATATAATTTTCGATTGATATAGACTGCATACAGTCATACAACCACTTTTTTTTCAAATCTTGCTTCAAATGGTTACTGCATTACCAACTGAAGACATTTGTGCCATGTTTATGCATATATACATTCACATAGATAACTGTTTCACCATTTGTTTTAATGTTTATTATAAATGAGCCTATTTTGTTAATTTGGTGTTTCAGAATCTCAGACAGAGATTGAAAGTGAAAGTGGAAAATGATCAAATGCCAGTCATATCAGTATCAAGTTGTCTTCTCTCCTCTGGTGGAGATATTTCTGAGAGGAGTACTGAGGCTTTTTAGATTAGATAACACTGTGATGCTGAGCAGCTCGCTTTGTTTGGGTGGGTGGCAATGAGTGGTTTGCAGTTTGCAGCTCACAAATAAAAAAAAATGAATTTTATGAATGCACTGCCTGCACGATCAAGGAAGCCACTATTTCAGTTGATCGTGTTTCTTTAATCTCCGATGACATATGATGCTCAATTTAATACTCATGTTTAGAGCAATGTGAAAGCTTTTTTTGAAAGCTATTTTCATGCCATGCCATTCATTGAAACCAGTTTAATTACATAATATATTTACATATACATGAATGAATCTAATGATGCTCACTCTTCCATCACCTCTCTGTTTTTGTGTTTTGCAGGACTATGCTGTGTCCACTGTGCCTGTGCAGGCAGCGCTGCACCTGAAAAGCTTCTGCAGTATGGGGGGACCGGGCCTTATTGTCGTCGGCTCCAGTGAACCAGCACAAAAAGCTCTCAAAGTATGTTGTTTGTCTATGTGTGCGTTGTACGCTCAGTAAACGCGTCATCCGCCTGCATTGCTTTCCTAAGCCGTAGCCATGGAAACCCACTGAATCAATGTCGTGGCGTTGTTTTCATTACTATGACGCACGTTGAAGCGGTGGATTCCTACTTATGCCTGCGTGCTGGTGACAGCTGTGGCTGGAGGCATCGAGAGGATTCCTTCCAAAATTTGGCACAAATGTTCACTTAGATTCAGCGATGAATCTTGGTGGTCGAGGGTCAAGATCAACACAAGCTAAAAAAAACAACAAAAAAACACATTTTGTCCAAGAATTCATGAACTAATTATCAACATTTCATACAAATGTCTTCGCATCTACAAGGTAACCAAGACTTATTGTTCGACAAATACAATTATCGCTAAAATGAATAGGTATTTACTACAGATATATGAATCTTGATTGATTATAGACTGCAACTTGGCAGAATCATACAACCACAAACCTTTTTTTGGCACAATCCAGCCAGCTTGGGTAGAAACCTCTCATTCTTTAAAGTATTCCGCAAGAATAATACCACAAGACAAGACGTTACACATGCTGATTTGGAACAGACTCCTTTTACTTACAGCTTGATGGCTGTAAGCACATTGAAACACCTTTTGCCTTAATCCTGCCTCAGTCATTCATATTCCAAGCTAATCTGCAGGGGATCAGCTCCGGTTGCTCGCAATCCATCCTCAATTACAAATGCAGTGGCCTTCCATTAAACAGCTCGGGCTCGTTAGTGGAGGAAAGCTCCCGAATTGATCAAGCTTCACTGCAACAGCGGAAACCCCCAGATGATGACAGACAGCAGGAAGATCAGACACCTATCAGAGACGGATGGCATCATTCTAAGAATTCCAAAGACACAGATGCAGAGCTTCGAATTATATAAAATGATGTCACAAACACACACACACACACATTCTTGTACTTGCTGCATACTGAGGACCAGCATTTCCACTTTATAAATCAACACAATTACAAATATCTACTTCATGAATGATATCTACAAAGAACTACTGGTTGCAGTACCATAACATGTCTGCAGGTGGAGCCCCAGAGCAAAAAGGCCTGGAAAACTTTTTCGATTATTTATTTATTTATTTATTTTTTGGTCCAAAATTTTACAAAAACGTCATACTATTATGTCGTCCAAAATTTGAAAAAAAAATTTTTTACCCCAAATTTTTGGTCCAAAATTTGACAAAAACGTCATATATCGTCCAAAATTTGAAAAAAAAAATTTTTGGTCCAAAATTTGACAAAAACGTCATACTATAGTATGTCATCCAAAAATAGAAAAAAAAATTGAAAAACAAAATTTGGTCCAAAATTTGACAAAAAAAAATTGACCCAAAATTTGACAAAAACGTCGTACTATACTATGTCGTCCAAAATTAGATTTATTTTTTTTGACAAATTGAGTATAGCATGTTATAGCAACCTAATGAGGTGATTTGAATGAAAACAAAGTGAGGACCGGCCAAAATGTCCTCACTCCGTATAAATGACCTCACTTTGTTGGTTAAAAACCCTCACTGGTCCTCAGTATGCCGCAAGTACAAGAACACACACACACACACACAGTTTGCATAGATTTGCCTGTCAGTGTGTTATCTCCCCTCACTGGTCCACTGTTACTTTGAGTAAAGCGAAAGCCAAAACTCTTGCATCTCTGGGGCGTTTTTAAAACCATCAGCACAGGACAGCACGTCCTCATGAGGTAAAAGAAAAAAATAAGGAAAGCACCAGGTCAGATTTTATGACTGTTTGCATTACTGGCGTGCACACACAACTACTCAGTGAATAAACAACCGCTAATTAATTTTATATCCCCGGCAACAACTCGTTAAGATTCATGCTTGTTCGATCCTTCCAATAATTAGGTACAAGTGCTCGGAGTGACTGTTGGTGCGACTTAATGACAGCTTTCATAATTATGGCTCACTTCACCCACTCTCGCAGCAATTAGCTGTTGTTGTAAAGGGCTTTTTACAACCTTGGATTTGTTATTAGGTAATGTTCTTTTTGTGGTGGAAGGGGAGAACATATGAACACTGTGTTAATGCATTCAAAGTGCTTATTTTTGGATGTGGATGGAGGTCTCTTACCTGTGGACAAAGACACTCGGTTCAAATTAAAGTTGGAGCCTGACTAATTGAGTTTATCTTCGGGTAACTTTATTTTGCTGCTGTGAGAAAATTCACTTAGAAGAGAGGAGGAACTTTTGAAACTTTATGAGATAACACAATTTTATTTGGTCACAAGGTCTATGGGATTAGATTTTCACGAAACAAACAACACCTTTTAAGAACCAAATAAAATATTGATTTAACCACTCAAAAATATGATATTTTATTGTTTGAAATATTGCTGTCTGTCTGGAACTCACTCACCAGGTTTTCCCCGTCAACATTCACAAAATAATTGTGAGTATCTAATATTTTTCAGATTATTAACATTTATTATAAGTTCCAGACGGACAGCGACTCAAAGCCTGTAACTATTTCCGGTCCATTGAGCTGTCGCTCCAAAACCTAGTAGCCAATCAGGGAGCGCAAAGAACAAGTGAGGGAGCGCAAAGAATAAGTGAGGGAGCGCAAAGAATAAGTGACGTAGTGCAAAGAACAAGTGAGGGAGCGTCAAGAATAAGTGAGGGAGCGCAAAGAACACTTGAGGGAGTGCAAAGAACAAGTGAGGGAGCACAAAGAACAAGTGAGGGAGCGCAAAGAATAAGTGACGTAGTGCAAAGAACAAGTGAGGGAGCGCAAAGAATAAGTGACGTAGTGCAAAGAACAAGTGAGGGAGCGCAGAGAATAAGTGACGTAGTGCAAAGAACAAGTGAGGGAGTGTCAAGAATAAGTGAGGGAGCGCAAAGAACAAGTGAGGGAGCGCAAAGAACAAGTGAGGGAGCGCAAAGAATAAGTGACGTAGTGCAAAGAACAAGTGAGGGAGCATCAAGAATAAGTGAGGGAGCGCAAAGAATAAGTGAGGGAGCGCAAAGAACAAGTGAGGGAGCATCAAGAATAAGTGAGGGAGCGCAAAGAACACATGAGGGAGTGCAAAGAACAAGTGAGGGAGCGCAAAGAATAAGTGACGTAGTGCAAAGAAGTGAGGGAGCGCAAAGAATAAGTGACGTAGTGCAAAGAACAAGTGAGGGAGCGTCAAGAATAAGTGAGGGAGCGCAAAGAATAAGTGAGGGAGTGCAAAGAACAAGTGAGGGAGCATCAAGAATAAGTGAGGGAGCGCAAAGAACACGTGAGGGAGTGCAAAGAACAAGTGAGGGAGCATCAAGAATAAGTGAGGGAGCGCAAAGAACACGTGAGGGAGTGCAAAGAACAAGTGAGGGAGCGCAAAGAATAAGTGACGTAGTGCAAAGAACAAGTGAGAGGCAAAGAACAAGTGAGAGGCAAAGAACAAGTGTATTTTCAAACAATAAAACAATATTTTTGAATGAATGCATTCTTTTTACTTCATGAAAAGTGCTGTTTCTAAATCCATAAAGGTCTACTATGTCTCCTATATTCTCATAACCTCATACATATTCTTACTTGTGGGTTAGGTGTTGTCTCTGCGTTTAACTCTCCCGAGGACGAAAAATACACGCTGACCTCATGGACTTGGTCATCCATCTGCCACAGTCACTGCCAAGCATCTCATAATTTCATCATCCCTGAAATATGGGCTCCCATGTCAGCGAATGCAGCACCCACTGCACCCACTGCACCCACTGCACCCACTGCACCCACTCCCTGTTGTGTCACACGCCGCTCCCCTTGGATTCATGATGTAGCACTGATGTCTCCACGTTGCCTCTTTTGCTCAGCCCTGTTTGATTCATGAGGTCATAACTCTCTTCTGGTCAGAATTCCATCTTCACCTCAAAGATGTTTACATGCATGAGCTATTTTGAGATAATGAGTTGACAACATGAGGAAGTTCACATAATTATTTAATGACCATTACCCAAAAAGTGTGACAATACTCTACATTTGGGATCACTGAATGTTCTTCCGATGACTCCAGCATGTTTTAACACCAGGAAAAGGCCATTTTTGAGCAGTGATATACGACATTTTTGCTTGCAGATTATGGGTCTGATTCCCAACTCCTAATTTCAATGCAAATTACAGTTTACTGTTGTGTAATTATATCTCAGACTTTCCAGAGTACGTGACCACTTTGCAGGAAACAATAAAATATGTGTGATGTCAGTTTTCAACAAAGGTGCATTACACTTCAAGTTAGTTTTCCTTAATATTTGGGGCTGCCTCACTAGCTCCTATGATGTATTTTAATATTTAATAATCCTAACATCAGGCTAGCATTTTACTAATGTTTAACTGGGTCATTACGTTTGCCACATTTGCTAATTTACAATAAGGTTGTTCACTGCAAAGCAGCTGTCAGGAAAAGATCCATTTGGCCTTTGAGCACTTTTCCTCCCAGTTATTTTATCAGTTCCTGACTCAGCAGCTGATAACATTTATTCATCAGATGTTTTATCATCTGGTCTCTTATTATAGACTGCTTTAGTTCTAAATTAATGGGGAAGAACATGAGAAAAAAAACTCTTCCTTATTTTTAGAATCATGAGACATTCTTTGTCCTCTCCTCCTTTTCCTTCCGTCCCAAGTCAATTTTCAGATATTTTTAGTTATCTCTGTCTGTATAGACCAAATTGCAGTAAATATGTATCTGGAAACTATAAGAAACATATGTCAACAGGAAGCAATGTCAGTCTCTTTTCCCTCCAGATATGGAATCAGCCAGAAGAAGGATATGTCTCGTACATGCTGCTGTGGTTTATCACTGGAAAGAAGTTTTGCAAAATGTTTATAGCCTTCCTGGGAAATATTACCCTAGAATGAGCATTATGAATATTCACAGCAAGAGCCAAAACGCAGGTTATGTCGATGCTTGTCTGGGAAATTGCCTGTGTTTTTGTTGAATGGTTGAGATTGTCATTTCCCAATGGGGATGTTATTAGTTCCAGTTAATATTTTGTTTAAGCAACTCTGGCCAAGAACAAGCAGCTGCTGCCTACTTACCACTCTGTGTATTAACTGGACCTGAGCCACTGTCCGGAGGCAGGTTTTTGGCTTGGCCAAGGGCCAGGATGCCTATGTAGAGAATTGGGTTTATTTTGCTCATGAGTCCATGATAGAGATTCACACATTTCATCTGTTTAACCCTAACCTTAAAAGGACAATATGTAGTATTTATGGGTTTATATTACCCAAAATCCACTTTTTTATACATATTATGTGCTCCTGCATTGTCTAGTCGCTGTATAATAGTTTTTGTTTCATTTTCGTAGTGTTTTAAAAAGTCATGTAAAATAACATGGTCGCGGACCGCGGTTGCATAGCCACTGTTAGCAGCGAGACGCCATGTTTCTACCGGAGCCTGTAAGGACAAACGCGAGAGAACAAATCAAGCGTCTCTTTACTTGTAGCGGAAGTCCCGCCTCCTCTCTCTCCACTTCGTCTGCTACGGCCTTGGTAGCTCGCCCTCTCCCTCACCTCACGAACCTCATCTGCTGACACGGAGAAAGACGACGAGGACGACATTTGACCAGCTGCGGATACCGTAGAGCTCAGGGAAGGGAGGGGGTGAGCAGAGGAGCAGGTCTTTGTTGTAAATTTCAGCCTCTCCTCTAGATGGCACTATAAACTACTTACTTCCCCTTTAAAACACTTAAAATTATGCATAGACCGACAGTTATTTTACCCTTTTCTTACAAAAAAAACCCAGCTTTTCCATGTGTGAGGGGAATTGTTTTTAGGCATTTGTGGCATTAAATGATTGGAATGTTGCACTCAGACTCTATTTACCTTCCTATATTTTCCTCTTTGTTTTACTAAGACAGAGAGAGAGGGATATCAGATACTGAGAAAAGTAAAATAGAAGTTTTGTAGTTGAAGTTTTACTATCCTCTCCCTCTCTTAATCCCCCCCCGTGTCAGACAGACATCACACGTGGAAAGTGTTTGCATTCTGCGATCATGTCACCCACCCATAAGTGACCCTGGGAATGTGTCTGTTACACACTGACGTGTACACATAATATACACGCAAAGTGTGTGCATCCCTCGTCACAGTTATGGTAGTGTCATCTGCTCTCTGAGTCAGTTTCAGCACCTGGTGAGGTGAATTTCCCTTTTCAGTCTTTGTTTTTAACCTTTTTAGCTCCACTGTTGTGATGCCGGTGCTCTTCGCCTCCCAGCGATCACACTAACCCTAAACCATGTGACAGCTTTTCCAGCTTTTTCCTCGATTTAATGATAGGATTTACTGCCTTTACTAACCACCACAATTGTTCTTTAATATATAATCCAACTAAAACCCAGCTGTATCTGCCAGAAACATAAAACGTGTCTCTTCCTTTGTGCTGAACAGCTTCTCCCCATGAAAGCCTCAAACAAAGAATTTAGAGCGGCCACATTTGCCATTGAGCTGAATCAATTGGTGTAAAGCTGCTATTTACGAGACAATAACACATTTACAGTAGTAGTGTAAGTATATTCAGCTTGTGATGAGTAATTCGTATTATATTTGTATAGGACTTAAAGTACACAGCGAAACGCCGCTTCCATCTCACACGTTGGTCTTCGCTATTCCAGCAGCCACACTCAGTGGGAAATGAAGTGAAAACATCTTTTCTCATAAAATCCACTGTGCCCCCCCCCCCGTGTATCGTTGTGTATCAACAGATTCGTTCTCTGCTGCCCACTCTGTAAGCGTTCATGTGCATCATGCCGACGTCGCACAGCTTGGCTGAATTTTTTGAGCAGAACCCAGAATTTGTGTTTCCTTTTTTGTCACAATGTCGACTTTTCTAATGACCTTTTTGACTGCTAAACATTAGCAAACCCACTCTGATGACAGAAACAGGAGCAGCATGGCTGAAAATATATTTTCTGAATGTTGATGCTGAATTATTATTATTTATTTTATTTTTTTTTACTTGCTCCTGTCCTCCCCTCTCCTCCCCTTATCATCTCTGAGGTATCCGTCCACAGATGTTCAGCTCATAAACATTAAGAGGCACCTGCCTCCTCTCTGGTCATAACATCCTGACCCCCCCCTTACACCAACTTCCACTTGGCAACACGAGCGTCTTCTTGGCCTCTCTTCCCCCCCCCCCCCCCCACTACCTCTCATCCCACCTTCAACTCTTTCAGATTACATAAATATCATGACATCTGCAGAGAAAGAATGTCTGTCTGCTCCTGTGTTCTCCATTAAGGCCCCCCAGGCCCCGAGTGTGGTTTGGCCGACAGAACGATGTCGTGCTGCCTTCGGTATTGTGGCTTTGCTTCTGACTCAAAGTGTCTGATAGTCTGAATAAATGCTTTTTTTGTCTGTTCTCTCCAAACAAAAAAAATCCCTGGAGACTCTCTCTCTCTCTCTCGAGCTGCATTTCTTTACCTTCTTGTCTGTTTTCTGTGCGTAGATCATGCAGCAAATGAGTGACCATCGCTACGACAAACTGACGGTGCCCGATGACTATGCGGCCAACTGCGTCTACATGAACCTGCCGAATGTGGGACACGTGCTCCTGCACTGCACAGCAGAGCAGTACCCAGAGAGCTTCAAGGTAACGTCCGGCTCGTTTTTTTTTTTTTCACGTCCACAGACGCCAGTAATTCATCACTCACAGCCACACGTTCATTTACGATCCTGGGGTTACACCTTTGGCAAGAAGAAACACAGTCAGGTCAGCAGCACTGGTTTTTAGTGGCTTCGATTTTAAAGAGCACTGACTTTTGTTGCTTTTCATCCTCTCCAGACCTCAGAGAAAAACAACTGGCAGCAGAGGGAAACATTAAGCTACGTGGTTGTTTTACACAGACCACTGCAGGTTAACCACAGCAACAGGCTGTGTTTTTGACAAAGGGACTTGCAGTTGAACTGAACCTTTTCTGAACATGGCTCAGACTGCAGCCTTGGTAGTTACAAGAATTTTTTTTTTTTTTAAATCTTTGTACCTGTACAGAAACAAAGGTTAACAGAGTGTAGGATTTAGCATCGACAGAGCCGCATATTTCCCCAAGGACAAAAGACCAGACCGTAGTTACACAACAAGGTATGTGAAATTTATATTTACACGCATCAGGTGAACATAATCATGGTTCTCAAAACGAGAGCTGATGTTGTTCCATCTCTGCAAGACGTGTAAATGTACCACAGTTTCCCATAAAAAGAAAATGGTACGTATCCGAACCAAATCCATTATTGCAGGTTTAAAGCTGCTGTTAAAGTTTACTGTTGATGTTTTTCTGTCTCCGTTTGGTCGCCGTGAACAGAAATGATGTAACCTCAGTCGTATGTTGTCTCCAAACAAGCAGTATTATCAGACCTGAATGAGGGAGCTTTTGCATATATACAGCGGCAGTGCATGAGCGACTGAGGGGTGGAATTGTTTATACGGTTAAACTGCTGAATGAGAGTAGAATTGATTCACTGAAATCACTTCCTGTGTGCAGCAGAGATCTAAATATGGCGAGATACTGAGAAACAGAGAGATGTGTGTTGTTGCAAAACACACACATGTACAGTGCAATGGAATTTGATTCTAGCTCTCTTTCAGCAACAGTACAATATAATAGTATAATAATAGTAAGTATAATAGTATCAATACATAGTACAAACTATACAAACAATAGTAAAATATATAACAAAATAGAAAAACAATTTTAAAATATATATAGTATAAATAAGACTTAGTCACTGAAACCTGTGCAATGTTAGTGGAAATTGTGCAAAGGTGAATCTAAATAAATGTATAGTGTACTGTTGTGCAAATTGGTAAAAAATAAAATCCAGTATAAATAAGTTATGTAACTGTTTTAAAATGGTTCGCAAAAATATACAAACTTGACTTTTTAAAGCGTATCTCAGCTTATTTTTTCACTTTTCATGTCCTTTTGGCCTGGTGGTTTTGGTCTTTACTGTTTTCTGCCCAATAAAAGCAAAGTGCCAAACGCTTTTTTTTTTTTTTTTTTTTTTCTTAAATGCTTCCCTGACAAACAATCCAGAGGAAGTTAAAATAGCTCGTTGCAGGACATAAAATGTCTTTCTGCAGTGATTGCTGCCATGTTGGCACAATTTCAGAAGCTCCTGAAGGAAAAGCTTTAAAATAAAAATGGAGTTTAGGAGAAAGGCTACAGTGTTTGTTGCCCTGGGTGCCTCTTCTCAACAACTCCCCTTGTTGTTAAACTGTTGAGTAGCAGTTCAGGGCATGTGGCCGATCTCACCTCCATCAGTGTCTTAACAGCATTCACTGTCACTGCACGAACACAAACTGTGTTTATTTCTTCAGACACTCAGGGACATACTGTACTGTACATGAAAACACCTACATGATCTATATTTCACTGCAGCTTGACGTGAATGACATGTTATTGTCTCATTTGGGTTTTGGAAAAGCTGAGCAGTCGTCCTATTATTTAGATGCCTTGGGGTTACCTCACATCACAACAAGTCATAAGGATTCTCACAGGATCAAACCCAGCACTCTGCAGAGACAGTTCCCAGACCTCAAAATGTACTCTGTGGTTAAAACCCCAACCTCCGCCAGCTATTTTTAGAAGGAAGAATTCACAAAATTATGCGTCTTTGGACTTACATCCTTTGGAGGAGGCTCTTTTTTTTTCCAGGGAGATTAACTGGAGGAATTTAACTTTAACCATAATAAATGTATTTGTGTATCTCGTCGCTTCCTGCCTTGATAGCGCCGTTTAATGGCCCGTGTGGTGCAATATGTGCGAAATATATGTTTTCTCTGTGATCTCGTTTCCCTTCATAATATTCAAACCCACCAGAAAATTGGCCTTGAACCCAGCTTTGGTCTCAAACCTGTGTTTAAGAAATTGTAGCTTCAAGAAAGTGGAAAAAAAGAAATGAATAGCCCAAGACATAACATAAGTCCTAAAATAGCAAGACCATGCCTTCTTGTACAGTACATCCTGGTTGGTACATGTTTCCAAAGGGAATCCATTGCTTTTTACCTTTCAGTGATATGTAGATATTTATCACAGAGACAATCTGCAAGACCTTCCAACTGAGAGTTAGACATTGTCTGTCATAATGTCTGCTCTATATAATTAGATGGCTCATTAAGTTACATAAGGGGTGCACATTAACAAGGGCAGGGGGTCAGATGGGGGTGGAGATGGGGGCATTTTTAATGGTCAGCAGTGGCGTCTGGAAGGCTTGTTTCAGAGATAAAGAAAGTGAGCGGGCAAAAGAGACACCCACACACACTCATATGTAAATCTGAACCACAGTAATAAGACATGATCAAATAAAGAGACAAGCTTCTACAAACAGCAGAGGATTAACGGATGTTGTTTTGATGTAATCAAACAAAAGACCAACCTCTCTTCTGAACTTGTAATAAATAGAACTTGTTTGTGTTCCTCAGTTTGTCTATTGGTCAAATGACTTTGATCCAGACTGAAATATGAAATATGAAATATGAACCCTCACATTTGTTTTTGTTTTTTTTAACAAACTCTTACAAATTCCTGATGTGAGGATGCCAAGAATAACGACGTGTTCTGTATTTGAAAGATAAAAGACGTGTTCCTTACTGAACAGATAAGGAACACAATTAGATTTTTAAAGTCGGTGCAAAACCATGACAGAAAAATGACAGATTAGTCCACTAATGAAGATTGAGCGATTTGTATGAGGGAAAACAAAATCCTCCTCTTGCTGTCAGGCCCTCTTCATTTATTACTCATCCTCATTCATTACTGTCGAAAAGAAAACTGTCAGCCCCCCCCCCCCCTTTTTGATTCTTATCAGGAAGTTGGCAGCCCTATTCCCATCACATCATTTATTTATGATAATAACCTATCTTATTGCCGCTTCGCTCGACAGGATACATTTTGATTTCTTACTCTTTGTTTTCAAATGCTAACTTTCCTTTCGAAGTTCAAACAGTTTATCATCATCATCATACTCGCTCAGGTAGACACACTCAATATTTGTCGCACTTTGTCAGTCATTTGTTTCTAAAAACCCTTTTTTTATCCGATCTTATCCATATAGAACCCACTAAATAAAGTTGTCATGGGGGGGAACGCTATGATATTGTCATAAAACAAACCATCTTTTCCATTCACAATTTTTCATTCAGAATTATGAATTATGAGTTAATCAGAATTCATTCATGCTTCATTATGACAGTGTTTTATTTTACATGTGATTAATTTATTATGTAGTCAGTGTCAACAAGCCTATTATAGGTATTTGATCCATCCATCCATCATCTTCCATCTTCTATTGCTTTATCTTCCACATGAGGGTCACAGGGGGAGCAGTGCCAATCTCAGCTGACAGGGCGATAGTCGGGGTCACACCCTGGACAGACCCCCGGTCCATGACAGGGACACATAGAGATAAACAACCACTGTCCAATGCCCATATTGCATGTTTTTTGGACTGTGGGACTGGTAAACTCCACGCAGAAAGGTCCTTGTTCCAACCCGGGGGCTCGAGCCTGGGTCTTCTTGCTGCAAAGGCAAGAGTGCCAACCACTCCACCAAGCGCGTGGCCCCAGTGGAACATCACTATGTTAATATGTGGACTTTGCACACAGCCCTGCTTTCCCTAAAATGAGTCTCTGCGGTCTTTGCTTTCAGCAGCTACAGTAGATAAGGAAAATATTATGACAAGGGCACAAACACTTACAGTTGATGATGTTACCAGTTTCAAAGCAATTATGCAACAAATCTGGAAAAAAAAAAAGAAACAGTAACACCACATTTGAGGTGATGTAATGGTGTTGAGTAAGAGGATGATGATGGTGCTGTGGTACTTTTTTTTTTTAATAAATCAAGCACAGGCCTGATTTGTGATTTGTGCTCCTGCCCATGTTACACATAATGTCTTGGTTAAAAAAGAATCAAACGTTTTTTTTTGTTTTTTTTTAAAGCACGTGTTTACGGCGGCTTTTAATACGCAATCTCGATCACCAGAGGCTTCATCAGCCGTATTGCATCATGAGACAAGAACTTGTTTAGTCGATCCCTCTGGCTGAGCCGCAAGGCCGCGCTCAGTATCACAGCGGGGTTGAAATGAGAGTTTAAAGAGAAAAATATCCTGGTTTGGAAGTCTGGTAGGAAAACACTGGTTTCCTTCTGGAAACTCTCCACAGGGTGACACACTGCTTTACAAGGGTCTTTTGGAGAATGTCGTAATAGTTCTCACTCCCATCTTTTAAAAATATATTTTCCTGCAAAACCAGGAAACCGTGCAGAAGGCTCTGCAGGGCTTTTTTTTTTTATCACACAACATTACAATTTCATACAGGAATAAACAGGATTGCATAAGCTCTGTTTTTCAGCCTGCTCTAAAGACCTCAGTGTTGGCTGGTCAACAGATAATATTGGCTCTTTGGTCTGGTAGCCAATAAAAAATGCGGGGAACAGCTGTTGAAAATACTCATTTTGTACTTTAATATCCCCTAAAGGGAAACAGACAGACTGCTGAATTAATTAGTGAACAAAAAATATCATAGCTGGTTTTGTCTGAAGCCTTCCAGGATGACGGTTATCTAAAAAAACCTATTTTATTTTTCTTCTGTCTTTGTGTCCTGCAGGTGTTTGAGAAGCTGAAGGACTACACACTGATCCCCGTGTCCAACTTGGAGAAGGTCAAAGTGGACGGAGCCCTCACATGCTGCTCCATACTCCTCAACAAGAAAGTGTGAGGCTGCTCGCCTTCGAGCACTTTAATGGAATTATCTTGGTTCTTACTTTAAAGTAAGAAATCAAGTATTTCCTCTCCCAGCAGCATTTACATTACATGTCTTAAAAAAAAGATTGATTTTTATGAAGTAGTTAATTTTAAAATAATCTATTCCTCCCGACGGGACAGAAGACTAAACTAGTCTTAACTTACTGTACTGTAACTTACTTATTTGTACACAAATTAGAAGATAACATAAAAAAGTAATTTTGAGCGTACTGTACTTTACAACTAAACCTAAACACTGTTGAAATGTGATGTTAGTGAAGTAGGAGCAAACATCTCGTGTGCACAAAATAGCCTTTTTGAATGCTCAGTGTAGTAAAAAACTGTAGTTTCTGTTTTTCCAGTCTGTAACTGCTGCGAGTCGCCATTCAACTGTACACACAGGTTGTTGATAATGTTTACATGCATCATTTTAACTGTGATTGGATTCTCATGTGTATTTGGTGATGTAATGCAAATGGAACTCAGGTACTGTTTTCCTGAGTGGGAGAAGGGTGGAAATAAATCCTTGCTAATGCTGTGAAATGAAAAACCTGAATGTCATAGTTGATATTTTGCTTCTTTGATTTCTTTTTTTCCTTCAATAGATTAATCTCACATCTGTGCTGAAATCACAGGCACCTACAAACAATTTTGTATTCAACAAAAACGCAATTAAAGTTGCTGTCGCTTCTGTGACTCTGGCTCACTTATCCTCGCAGACGACTGACCAATAACAACTGCTCCCATCTTGGGAAACTACTAACACCGGCCTGTTAATTTATTCCACAACAACCATCTGGAGCCATTTTCAGCAAGTTTGCATCCCTCCCCGGTAAACATTTCTTATCTGTGGAAATGCAGACTCATTTATCTGTGTCAGACCTGCACATCGGAGACTTTAGCTGCTTTTCCTTTTATTCTAGTCTTAACACCTTCAATGTCCGCATGGAAACACCTGATTTCTTAACTCCTGTTGAATGATCTCGAAGTTACTGTACTAATCTCACGTGCAGGTTTTACTCCAAAACTGGATATCTACTTCCAAACAAACTCCCTTCACACCCTTTCCCATGTGTCAGGCAACTACAGTGGCCTTCACATACCAAAAAGGATCCCATTCTTCTTTGTTTGTGTCATAAGCTTCCATTCTTCCACACACTCTGGCCCGGGTTTGCTTTAGAAACATGATTGTGCCAAATGGCAGCCTCTGTAACATACCCTCATGGTCTTAATGACTTATATCTAATATCAGCAAAGCAGTGCACGTAACTCCTCCACATGCACAGCACAAACTAACTGCATTACCACGTACTGTATGTACACAGTGACATCTGCTGAGCTCTGTTTTTTAAGTGGCTTTACCTCTCTTGTGGTTGAACTCATGTTTGAGGCCCTGCTCATTATGACAACTTAATGCATGTGTATACTGTAAATACACGATATACTATAGGTTAAGGCCTATCATAGTGAAACTGTGCTGTTTCTCAGTGTGATTGCAAGTGAAGGTTAAGGAAATGACATCAGGAGGTGATTCAACCTCCCTCCATAGACATTTTGCGAATGGGCAAGTGGGCAGTGATTAAACATGGAAAGAATTCCTGTTGGGAGGAGAAGCTCATACGCCAGTAAACACTGACTCTCTCCAACCTTCTCTGTGTTTCTCTCGATTGTCTCACTCGCAGCTTTTGCTTTCTTCTGTGCTGTTGCCTCGTATGTAACTCTAAGCTAATTTGGAGATATGCACTGTAGTCTGGTGAACACTGTTGATGTGATAATGTGACATTATAGTTGTGTATTTTAGAGAATGACTGGATGCATAGGTCATAACATAGTAGCAGAGGATCCAGTTCTGATTCTCTTGCAGTTTTACTTGAAGGCTGAATCAGCCAGAAGTAGTCATTCACTGTCTGAAAGTCGAAAAATAAAATCCTAACAATGTCCTTAAATTGAGCCTTTCTTTGTCATCGTGTAATAAACATCGAGTATTAAGCTGTGTTTTTTTTTTTTTTTGTCTTAAATTCAATTGAAAAATACTTTTGGAGACATTAATTTAATGTCAGTTTATAATAATCCCTCTTACTTTTGTTATGTTGTCAAAATCTGGCCTAAAATCTATTCGCTGATGATCTCATGTACTGTGTCTTGATATTTGCTGCCACCTAGTGGCACAAAGCTGTTGTGGACAGAGACCCAGAGTGGAAGTGACAGGTTTGTGTTGTTAATCAGGAGTTATGAGGTGCACCTGTGTTCTCCCACAGCTGAGGACAATCAGCCCGAGTGGGAGGTTAGAAAAGCAGGTCAGAGTTTCCCTGTTTTTGTCCAGTTGACTTTGTTTTGGGTTCTGTTTTGAATAATATGTCATTGTGTTGTGGGGAAAAATGTGTTTTCTGCCTAGTTATTTATTGTGTAATGCCCTCATCCAGTCACTCCTACCAGTTGTGGCTCGGATTTTTTTCAATCATTTTTAGTGTTGTGGCTCTGTGGGAGTTGTGCTCCGTCTGACAACACGACGTCTCATTTGTGCACTTGTGTACTTTTGTTATTGTTGTTTATTTCTCAAATGCAACCCCTGACTTTCAGGTTTTCTGGTGATACGTTACAGTCAGGGTTTGTTCTCAAAATGAATGTGAATGAATTGAAAGGGGAGGGGGAAACAGTTTGGTTTTTATTCCCAGCATTTTTAAACCCTAAAGTTAAAATGTTACAAATAACCAAAATATTAAACACTTAAAAAACTCCATTAAAGGTATTACTACAGTGTTAACAAATGTGTTTCACCACCTGTGTGGTGTTGCAAATAAACTGAATTCACCTTTTTATATCCACGTTTGATCCCGAAGCTCACTGGGCTTCAGTGAGAAGTCAGAAATTAATCACCATAACACATTAAAGGTGCCATATGTAAGAATGTGGCCAAAAACGGTCACTACATTCAAAGTCAAAGTCAGTTTTAGGTTTCATTTTCTGACGTAACTGGCAACCCGTGGTTGCTCGGCAGCTGAGACTCTACTGACTGCAATGATTGGTAGACGGCGGTAGGTGGCGCCACATGCCAAAACATGATTTCAAAACATAAACATGATTTGCAGTCTGCAAAATATTTATTTATTCCTGAGTCTCTGTGACATATTAGGAGGATTTTATGGCCAGTTGCTTTAGATTTATTACATAATGCACCTTTAATTAAACCAATAAAACTACTACTTCTGTAGTAAATAACTATAATTCCACATCATAGTCAAGAAATAATAATGTGCTTTACTATGTTTTCAAATCTTTTTTTTGTAAAATAGTGCATTTAAAAGATTTTATTTTAGAATTAAAAATACAATTTCACATATAGATCTTCTACATACTGGAGTATTAACCGTTACAGAAACTTTGATAATAACCGATGCTGTTAATTTAAGGCAGCTGTGGCTTCAACCTTACACTGAGTCGGGATACATTTGCACTGTATATATTTTTACAGAAGTTAAGACTTTATAAAAATGTTCATATGTTACATCATGTAGATAAATTTATCTGACAATCTGATGAGAAGCTACAGTTCAAATGTTCATACCCCTGGTCATAGCACACATGATAGTCATCCTTGTTAACCAAAGCTATTGAGAAGTTTACATGTATATTAGCACGTTTACGCTCAAACTATTGTTTTTTTGTCTTTACAGACAAAGCAGTGTAGATAAATACATTTACAAACATAAAAAAAAGGAATATATTTGCCTAAATATAATTTATCTTAAAAAAGCTTGAACTGTAATGAAAAACAGATATGCTGTACAGTATAAAGAGAATTTAGCTGCAGGGTAAATTAGTATAGATGTTCCCTGGTTGGTTTGCAGAAGAGACCCTGCAGTGACACTCTGATGTGTCTGCAGCCTCAGTCAGAGGCACGTAGGAATAGTTCAGAAGGTCAGTCACCGAGCGAGGTGGAGGTGGGACACAGACCGAGATGTCAGCGCAGGGACACTGATATGTCTGGAGAAGCTCCGCTCCCACCACCGTGTCCACCGTCTCTCCGACCTTCTCGTACATATATTTGTTCCCTCTGGGGCAAAGGATGAGACTGTCTTTGTTCAGAGTCACATAGTCTGGAGACACTTCACTCCTCAGGTGTCCAGCTGTACGTTTCCCACATGAGACGTGAGCTCCCTCTGGTGGCAGGAGCTGGTGGCATTCTGCTGAGTGTCTCCTCACTTCTGAGTCTTCAGATATGATCTCCAACACAGATGAAGTGGTCTCCTCAGGCCATTGCTTTACTGTGAGTGGAGGATCCTGCAGATTTTGCCACACAGTAGTTCATATTTATTATGTTTAAAACATATATAATGTAAAGGCTGTGTCAGCCTGTAGTTTTTGTAGTTTTCTTAACTTTTGTTAGATATTGCTATTTGTTAAGTATTTATTGTGACAAAGGGGCAGATTTAACAAGTTTGTTCTTCTTTCTGCTCCCTCTCATTCATAATATGGACATTTTAAGTTATTTTAAACTGTTCTTTCCTTTTGTCAATGAATGAAATAAACTAAAATAAAACTAAAAAGGGGCTTTGACACAAATGGAATATTGCTGGAATTGTGTGATTATAAGCCCGACCTTTAACTTGGCTGGATTAAGCTCGGTTTATTAATATTCTTTTACATTATCCACATTTGATTTTCTCATTCATATCACTACATTTAGAGGTCATATGACGTAGTGTATCGTACTCTTCTGACTGAAGTAGTTGAGGCTAGATTGCAAAAATGCAAAATTTCTACCATTGTTCAAGTTTAAAGTATATACAATTAGAATCAATTCAATTGTGATTATTGTAATGTTTTATGCATACCCATCTTTCTCCATCAATCTCTGTGAGGAAGTCTTTTAGGACTTTGTCCAGATTGGGCATCGGTGGCCAAAAATACTGCTTGAGTTTACTGTAAAAACAAAAAAACAAACACAATACTGACACTGACAGAAAGTTGGTGAAATAAATGTGATTTAACTTTACTTTCCTGGAACAAACTATCTCTTTGAACATACATGAGATGTAATACATTAAACGTTACATAACAATAAAGAAGAATAAGTGATTATAATAGGAACAGGGTCCTACCTGAGGTATGTAGAGAAAAGTAAGATGGCAATTATCATCATGGAGACGGGGATACACAGCATGAGCAACATTCCTGAAAATTATTTAAAGGATTAAAAATGTCGATGTTTTCATTTGTTATTTAAACTGTATATGCAGTTCAAATAACAAATGCTTTGCATTACATCTGTACTAACCACGCTGCATTAAGTTTGATGTAGTTTGAGACAAACCATGCAGACTGGTATGGTCACACTCAGTGGGCGTTTACCTGTGTCAAAGGGGGTGTGACCAGTGAGCACGTCTGACCAGTCACTCCAGTGGCCGGAGTAATTGAGTCCATTCGGTTTAGCTCGGACTCTAATGTGGTACTCGCTGCCTGATGGAACCTGAAGACACGAGCCAGGATCCGGTCCCTCCACTGAAATCATCTGTATATCATAATATTTAATAGCAGCCTTAATGAGGATGTACTTTTACATACAATCATGTTTTCTCACAACATGTTCGTATTATGTCCCATGTTATTATGTTCCATTTGAACAAAATGGAATTTTGTTTGTGCACAGTTCAATTCTCGGATACAAACAAATAATTAAAGGTGCCATATGTAAGAATGTGGCCCAAAAACGGTTACTACATTCAAATTCAAAAATACAGAGGTCTTTGAGATTTCGTTTTCTGACGTAACTGGCAACCTGTGGTTCCTCGGCAGCTGAGACTCCACTGACTGCAATGATTGGTAGATGGCTGTAGGTGGTGCCACATGCCAAAACATGATTTCAAAACATAATCATGATTTGCAGTCTGCAAAATATTTTTTTTTATGCAAATATTTTGTCTGTACTGTTGTTGTTGGTGAGTTCAGTTTGTTATATGAAAATTATTCCTGAGTCTCTGTGACATATTAGGAGGATTTTATGGCCAGTTGCTTTAGATTCATTACATAATGCACCTTTAAATAATAATCATTTCTATTACGCACTGTACAGAGGATTCATCCAAAAAGATGCTGTAACCCCAAGAAATACTGATAGTCATGATACAGGAGGGGAATCTGAAAGCTATAAAGGAAATCTGATGAGGAGCATAACTTTAGAAATAGACATCCCACTGTTGCCTGAGGATTTCTTATAACTTCAATTGGAAAAAAAACACCACCTTACCATCCACGCTTCACTTCCTCTGGTCTGGTAGCCGACTTCGTACTGCAGGTGAGCTGACAGGGAGGGAAAAGGAGCTTCCCATTTCAAACACAGCTTGTCTTTTTGCACCGCTCCTCTCAGCTGAGCCGGTGGAGATGTTTTGACTAGAGACAGACGCACAATTTGTCAGCAGGCAGAGTCATGATACCACAACATTTAAGGCTACTTTAGCTCTTACTGTAACAAAAAAAAAAACAATTAAATATATGGAAAAGAAATATAAGATCACTCACTGCTCTTGTTAAGTGTGAACTCTTCAGTGTAGAAAGTTCTGCTCAGGGGAGTCCGAGTGCTGCTGAGTTTGACCCTGACTTTTTTGGAGTCATCTCCATGGAAACGGCACACATGACAGAATGTTCCCTGGACCAGGCATTCAGTCCATTCTTCACTGCATGGGTCACAATCAAAGTGAACGTCATACAGAACACATCTTTGGTTTTATCATCACAATGTACAGATTATTATGAGGAGCAACATTCATGAGCTACGTCCTGCAGCGTGATGTTGACCTAATGATGCTTCACAGGATGAAGTTACTCCCTATTGCTGTGACATGCATGTATGTCGTTTTCTTTTTTTTCTTTCAAGTCTGTAGTTTTTGCCATTGCGTTCTTAAAGGGGAAATAAGTAGTTTATAGTGCCATTTAGAGGAGAGGCTGAAATTTACAACAAAGACCTGCTGCTCTGCTCACCCCCTCCCTTCCCTGAGCGCTACGGTATCCTCAGCTGGTCAAATGTCGTCCTCGTCGTCTTTCTCCGTGTCAGCAGATGAGGTTCGTGAGGCGAGGGAGAGGGCGAGCTACCGCGGCCGTAGAAGACGAAGCGGAGAGAGTGGAGGCGGGACTTCCGCTACAAGTAAAGAGACGCTTGTTTTGTTCTCTCGCGTTTGTCCTTACAGGCTCCGGTAGAAACATGGCGTCTCGCTGCTAACAGTGGCTATGCAACCACGGCCCGCGACCATGTTATTTTACATGACTTTTTGAAACACTACGAAAATGAAACAAAAACTATTATACAGCGACTAGACAATGCAGGAGCACATAATATGTATAAAAAAGTGGATTTTGGGTCATATAAACCCATAAATACTACATATTGTACCTTTAAAATGTATTCACTGAACTTCATCATCTGTGACTATGCTCCAATCCATGTATTTATTAAGCACATTTAAAACAACACAGTTTCACCAAAGTGCTGTACAGTCAACCACAAATCAACCACAAAATTAGTAAAACGACATCAATAAAGGTTCGAATCACATTGTGGTAAAAGCTACTGAAAACAAAATGTGTGTTTAAAAGAGATTTAAAAGCTGGAAGAGAAGTCCAACAGTTAAAGGCAACTTATTCCAGAGCTTTCGAAGCTGTGACTGCAAACACCTGATCCCCTCTGAGCGTCAGCCTTGTTTTAGGGACAACCAAGTTCAACCAGGTGACCTTCAGCTGACCTTAGGGCCTGAGAGGGTGGAGCCATATCATTCAGACATTTATGTACAATTTAAAGAATTTGAAAAACCAATTCTAAAACACACAGGGAGCCAAAAACACAGGTGAAATGTGCTCATGTCTGTAGGTTCCAGTTAAATGCCGAGCAGCATAACGCCAACATAGAGACCCATCCAGCCAGATTTGTAATAAAAGCATGGATTACGTTTTCAAGATCCTGTTGTGCACTAGTAAATGAAAGGAATAATGAGCAGAAAAAAGGAAGAAATTGCCAAATTAAGTTTGCAACATTGTGCCTTTGTCTCAAAATCAACCCTGTAATTAAAATAGGAATCTTGATAAAAGCAGAAAGAAATGCAGAATTAACGGCACGAGAGAGAATTCTGTGTTACCTGAGACCCATCTTGAACAAGAGTTTGCACTCTTGTTCTTCTTCCACACCATATCTGCTCCCATTCCACTCACAGGTGATGTTTTCCAAGTCAGACGTGTAGCACATCAGGGAAATGTCATCTGAAAGGAAAAAACACGTTTACCACTGAGATACTACATCTCTGAAACAAGAGGACAGACAGTAGTCTGTAGTTTCATGTTAATGATCCAGTCAAACTCACCTGCAATCTGGGGAACCATGGCTCTCACAGGGTGAGGCCAGCGGCTCCAGTGTCCTGCACTGCGACTGAAGGCACATTTGACGGTGATCTTGACATCCGTCTCCTCCCCTGGTACCAGAGAGTTTAGTGTGGCTTTGGTAAATGTATCCTCTTTCACCTGTTGAAATCACAGCCATAAACATAACAATCATTGTAAGCTTCTTAATTAAAATAACAGTAAAATAATATTATATTTAGTCTCTCATACAGTATTTGCTATGAGATAAGAGTCTAAGCGATGATTTGAAAAGATGTGTGTACCTCCTCTGTCCTCTGTCCAAGACCCTTGGAGGAATATTGAATCCTGTACATTACATGTCCACAGTACGCGGGGACATTTATGTGCCATGAGACCAGCAGCTGTCCCACTCGTCCATTTTGGTGTAAAGACACATTGAAGGGAGGATCGATGAGAACTGCAAGCATTAAGGTGGACAGGGGGAATTAGTACATAAAGGAATACACATACATTTTAGCAGGAAACAATGTCTTATGGTTTACAACTAACAGTGGCCACAGGCAGACAAACAATATCTAATTATGAAAATTAACAAAGAATTTGTAACCTGAATGCCTACAGCTGCTTTTACAGAGCCCCTGAAGTGACATGAGGAAAAAAAAAAGACAATTTTTTTTTACATATATATTTTTTGGAAACTTGAGATCTCGAGTTTCAAAGTCAAGATCTCGAGTTACCAAACAATTATGAAAAAAATATATTTTTAAATTGTTTTTTTTTCATATTTCTTTTGGAAACTTGCGATCTCGACTTTGAAACTCGAGATTTCAATTTCTTTTTTTTCCTCATTTTTTTTTTTCCTCATGTCACTTTGGGGGCTCTGTATTAAATCGGTCTTGTTTTTTTTAGAAGATTGTGGACTGTGGATGTCACCAGAAACATGAGTTTTCCTGATGCAAAAGAAAGATATGAAATTGTAGTTTGTAAAAATGAATTATCGATCATGCAAGGACATGAAGCTAAAGCACTCACTGTCACAAACATTGTAGGGGATTAAGGGTTGACTTATTTGAAAACAAATAAGCAAAAATAAATAATGAACTAAATTAAAGATGAACTGTATGCATGTACACATGACTTATAGTCCATCCATGAGGCCATAATACTGCTTATGCACTTAAGTTAATGCACAAAGCTTATAATGTGATTTCCCTTTCTTTAGCTTAGAAAATCAATGTTGTAAAAAAACAAACAATTAAAGTCTTACAGTGGTCTTCCACAGAGACGGTGCGATTGCACAGGCTGATGTTGGTGCCGTGCAACATGACTTCAAGCTGAGTTTCCACAAACAACAAAACGTCCACAAAAGGAAAGGAGTAGATGTGAAGGAAAGTTCCCTCCTCTGATCTCTGGACAGTCATGTCTCTCCTCCTCTCTCTCTTCATGCTGGAGTAATAGAAGTGACAACAGACACTGTTGCATTACAATAACCAAACAATGAGTCATATTTGTATTCCATCCCACACATGACAGTGTTTTAGTAACCCTGTGAGTTCATGTGTCTGGTTTTGGAAGAAGTCCAGGTCATGTCAGTTATAAAATACCATTCTTTGCAGCTTATTGAGTTGTCTTTAAACCAAAACAACACAAATAACAATAGTTAAAATGTTTGCATTTTCATCCGTCACACAGAGACATCAGGTTGGTGTCTGCTGAGCCCTCAGCTCATTTTACAGCTTGACAGCGACCCCCCCCCCCCCCCAAATACACAAACACTAACCACAAAGAAAGAAAAACAAGGAGTCCCGAAGTCTAGAAATAATGTCTACCGAACTAATTTGATTTTCAGCTTAACTAAAACCAGTTGCCTCAAAAGCTTTCACAAAAACTTGACCAGGGCACAGTATAAATTCAAGGTGTAGATAAAATGATACAAACTGTAATTGTACTGCACTAAAACAAAATAAAGATACCAGTGGTAATAATACAAGATTTTATTTTATTTTCCCAAGCAGGCTACCTGTCATTGACATGTAAAATAGAGTGTGGATGCAATGCCAAATGTATGAAGTATTCTTAAATGATATGAAGCGAAGTCATTTTTTGATACTATAATGATATTAAAAACACATTAGATTTGACTGTTAATGTCATACCTGTTAATCTTGTAGAGAAAGTCATATGTTCTGTTGTCTTCAGTCTCAAAAAAGCAGGTGAAATCCGATCCCGTCCGGGTGAAACATTTAGGATCCTGTTCGTCCTTTAAGAGCAAAACATCTGCTCCACAAATGACAAAAGATAGACTTTTTAAAATGTGGGTTCAAAAACCAAAAATGCAGAATGAAACATGTTTTACTTGTTGACTTTTTAGTCTAAGAATATCACTTTTATTCCTACAACGTGTGTGCGAAACTGAATTTCTTTCCCTCGTGAGAAAATTCCTTATCACACATTTACACCTTATTCTCATTAAACTAATTTGATATATCACACAGGTAACAACCTTTATATCCAGCATGAATTTAAAGTAAAATTTAATTTGGACTGAATTGAAATCAGATTGTATTTTATCTGTATTGATGTAAACCATCCTTCAACCCTACCTTGCTTTGCCAAGTAACTGACAGTTCCATCCTTGCTTTGTGCAACAACAACAAAAACAAACCCTATTTGAATCCAAAGGCTGATGAGGAGCATCTTCCACCTGCACGGCAAACTCACGCTAGACGTAGGAGGAGGCATCGTGAGCTATTAAGCGTCCCACCCAAACCTCCATGGAATTAAAAAACAGCACAGCATGATGTCAAGTGTGTGTGGGCATTGTGTGTTTTCTGCTAACGCATGGGCTTAAGTTGGCAGGGTTCAGCGGTGCTGAGGGGGCTGGTCCAGTGTCAGGAGCTTTGTTTGAGCAGGAAGTGTGTTTCTGTGCACGGTAGTAGAATCAGTGAGCACCAAACAAGGGCAGTTTGGGAGGAGATAAAACTTCAAAAACACATTTTTCAGTTGATCTACTGAGCACAATAACAAAGCTACTGCCGAAGAAAAGTACACGATGTTCAGTCAATAATCTCACTCATTTCCTTCTTTAAGCGTGCTGATAGACAAACAAAAAAAGGACTGAATGTGTTCATCGTGTAGTTCAGAAATTTTCACAATTTTGGGCTTATGCCATATAAGGACATATATCCAACAATTATCTATATATTTAATATTTTTGGGGTATTATTGGGTCAGGATCCAAATTGACTGATATTGAAACCAAATAAAAACGATCATGAATTGTCAAAGTCATCCAGAAACTTATCAAGCTAAGAGATAAATCAGCCACTGACTGAAAAGCATATGATTAACGACAAATGACAGAGGTCTCACCCACTTATGCCACTTCCCCTTCCACTTTGCAAACACTACAGGACATAAAATGCCTGCCAATCTATATATACTGTATGTATATATATATATATATATATATATATATACGTGTGTGTGTATTTATTTATTTAATATCCTGTAGTATATATGATTAGAATGACTGCCTTATGGTTGTATGTACCTGTCAAAAATACATAACGACTTCCTGATTTGGCATTAAATATAGACCAGAAAAGTGATATTTCAGACAACTATGATATCTCTATTGTCACATACTTTATTTTAAGACCAAAATAGGATGAGAGACATGCAAAAGTTGTCCATTAATAGAATAAAACAGTCAAATATAGACTACTGTGCATTTATGAAGTACATGGGTAAGTGTTTCCCGCAGCATATCCAAAATCTAACCCTTTCCTTCTTGAGTCCATACATAACCTGCATCCTGCACCCAGGTAAAATCCCACCTTTATTACAGGTACAGAGTTATGCTGCTCATGGACAGACAGACAAACATAACCATAAACCTAATCTTCTTTGCTGGAGAAAGCACTCGGAGAACACAGACCTCAGCCAAGGCCACTCAGTTTCCTAATGTGCAGTATTTTCTCGAGGACATTTTTAAATATTCCGTTTTTGTGTTATGTTATTTATAGACACACAAACAGAAATCAAGTCACACACTCAGGGCAATGACAGCAAACGATGGAAATTAAGGATTACTAAGTAATAATCTGTGAATATTCAAGAGTGTGAGTTCAAAGCCCATTAAAGCACTAAAAATTGTAGGAAAAAGAATTTTAAAAATGCTCTTTATGACAATAAATGCATAACAAGAAAACTTTGTTTTTCCAATTGGTGTTTATTTTCTGACAACTAGGTGTTGGTTTTTAAATGTAAAGGGAGTAAAATAAACTCAATGACACTCTTGTGTATATTTGTGTTGTTGTCTTTGCGCTGAAGTCCCCAGGAAACACGTCCACTCGCACTCCGTATTTGACAGACAGCTCTGCTCCTGTGGTTTGCTGTGTGGGGGGAAACTCAGTTGACAGATCAGCTCGCTGCAGCAGGGGAGCTCCTGATCTCCCCCCCGAGGACACTGTGGTTTGTCACAAAAACTCACTAGAAAGCAGGCGGCGAGCGACGCTTACTGACGTCGAACGACGAACTGACACAGAATCCACGAAGCTTGTGACTGGAAAAGGCGACATGCAAATGACACCAAACTGCTTGTGGTGGCGAGTCCAGTCACCACACGAAAGCTTTATTCCATGTACCAGTTAATGAAAACACGCTGTACATTCTTGTGTGGTGGATACATCCCATACATAACCTTTGCACTGTATAAAAAGTACTATAAAATAAGTATAAGTATTTTGTACTAGGGCATTTACACGGTTGCATTTAAGTCGGCTGTAACTAGATTTGAATAAGAGACTTTGATACTGAATGACACACAGTAGTAGTTACATTCACTTGGCAGTGGTAAGCAATTATTAAAAGAGTTTTAAGTGCTACATTAGATGTCTTTCCTCCTTTTTCTAGAGAACCTATATGTTTATTATATGTTCAGTGGCTTTTCATTTCATTTTCATGAATATTTTTCAACCTCTATAAGCAGGGGGTGTAATTACGGAGCCCCCGAAGTGACATGAGAAAAAGGGTTAGGGTTAGACGAAAAAAAAATGTTTAATCTCGAGTTTCAAAGTCGAGATCTCGAGTTTCCAAAATGTTTGAAAAAAAATATTTTTTTAATTCTTTTTTCTGGAAACTCGAGATCTAGACTTTGAAAATCGAGATTTCAAACTTTTTTTTTCTCACTTCAGGGATTGGATATTACATACGGAGCATATGTAATATCCAACACAAAATACAAAAAAAACCCTGAACTCTTAAAACAGCAATTGATTTTTTTTTTTTTTTGCAATAAACAAACAACAGTAAACTGATGATTCTTTCAGGCTGGTCCCTTCCACCTATCTGTCTGTCAGTCACTTTACAGCCAGGATGAAGCCAAGACAAGCTCTTTAAAGACAAATTCTAATAGTTTTGTTGAACTAGAGGACAAGACACGTAGAAGACAAAAGATATCACAAGATAAACTTATGAAGGGAGGTTTTGTGGTGAGATATTCTTTTTGTGAGAATCTCATCCAACTTTGCTGCTGCTTAACTCTCAAAGTCATCAGTCTGTCCTTAAAAAGAATTGTTGATTATACTGATAATAAAAAACGCTGATAAGGACACGGCAAGAAATGTTGAGTTTTTTGTGAGTGGCATCATCATCATCACCATGAGAAACCGTTCCAGCCACTGCATCACACAGATTAGTATCACATACTGTAAGTTCGATTTCATCAATTTACAGTGCTAATAAAAAGTGTCCCCACCCCTGTTTTCTAACAAATGTCAGAAAATCAAGCCCAGCATCTTCACCCCACAGACCCTGTGGTGTCACAGCAAGTCCTATAGCTCCTTATTTGCCACATCCCCTCAACACTAGCGTCAACGGTCAACAGGTAATATTATTGTGTCCTTCTTTTCTGAGAATGGCTTCCAGTCCACGAGGGAATCGGCGCTTCCCAAGAATATTTGTTTAATCTCCATCCAAGGCCCAGCGATTTTTTCTAACTCTATAATATCTCCACACACAGTGTCCTTTCACAGTCCTCCGTCTATAGCTGGGTGGTTCTGGTGGAGCGCCGACTCCTCCTGTCTCGACGTTGAGCACCAGGGACGTGGCAGTATCGTGGCGACCATCCTCGGGACTTCCTCTTGGAGCTACGTGACATGCGCGGCGGGCCTGGGGGGGCTGGTAGTCAGGCCTCCTCAGCAGTGGCGTCTATACCGGCGTAGGTGAAGTTCTCAAAGAGGGCCATGTTCACGTAAGCCTGGAGGACGGAGTTTTTCAATCATCATTACAGACTAATATAACTCACGCTGTGCGACATGGATCTAATATACTTGGATGTGACATCAAGTATGATGTCTTATTATACACGTCATCATCAGTCAGTTAGTGATGGGACAATATACAGTATTATCACTTATCAGGATTAAAATCACTTGCAATAAGTTAATGGTGGTGAATTTATATCATCGTTTTAATTGTGAATGAACGAAAACATCCATATTTCACGTGAGCGACTTGAAAATCCTGTCAAACTCGCCAGCATACAGTGCTTGTGATCTATTTCCCAATGTTTCTATGGGGAGCAGCATCTTTCCTCATGACTGATTATTCACTCATTCAATTGTATTAAATTGTTTTTCACTAAAAAAAAATGTGTCTACGATGTCTCACCACCGTAAGAAGGCTGCATCTAAAAAATATATATATTAAATCACTGTAATAATATCATTGATCACAATTAAATAGGTACATCATAAGTTGCAACACAAGTTAGAGCCACTCTCACAGTAGGACCACCGTTTATATACCAGACTTTAAGGCTGAAACCTTTTGCACTATGTCACATTTTAGCATTTTAACATCAAGGGTGAATTCCAATTCCTTGCGTAACCCTCAGTCTCAAAAATGTGCGCTCCCTCTAGTGCAAGTGCTGTCCCGATTCTCAGAAAAATTAAGTTGAGGGTCGAGTTTAAGGGCTGTATCGCCCTCAATATTGAGATTTTCCGAGACCACCCTTGGGAGCAAGGGCTACCCATAATGCATTGCGTGTTTTCACATAAGAAAGATGGCGTCGAAAGCAGCGAAGCGAGTGCGATACAAATTAAGTGTTTTCTTTGTTAATAGAGATATAAAAATGATGAAAACCATTGTATTATCTTAGTTTAGGCCCATATTATGGATTACTGACGTCACGTTGTTGCGTAACATTTATTTTTTATTTTACGATCTTTTGTCAATAGCCGGCCGGTGCGGACAAGCGATCGTTTGCTATGGTTTACTTTTCAATAAGCCGTGGTGTGTGGTAACTGTCAGCTGAATATTTGTATGAGTATCATCTTATAACTAACTGACAACCTAATAACTTGACTGACAAACGGATCGTAATAAAAAATCGTGACGTGAATGTGTTCTTCTTCTTCCTTTTTGGAGTTGACAGACTGGACGCAGCTTTCACGTTATTCTGCCCCCCACAGTCTGAAGACGTATCTGCATTTAAGGGGTGTCCCATTTCTAAGTGACAAAATAACCCTCAACACTTGGCTTTGAGGGCCAGTTAAGATTAAGGGTTGAGCTTGAGGGTTAAGAATGAGGGTTAAGATAGGAATTGGAATTGGTCCCAAACCTTGTTTCAACCAATACATGCTCCAAAAGCTCAAATTTACACCCTAAATACAAGTAAGAGAACGGTAAAGAGAAAATGTCGGATCAATACAGGATCATATACTTTGAGACAACGGCTACAGAAATATAATAATGCCGGAAGTGAAGGAGTAACCGTTGTCCCAGATGGCAACAAACATTACGTTTTCCCCATTCTTCCATGTTGTCAGACATGAAGGAAGAGGAAAAAATGTACCATGAATATGACCTTACCTTCCTGGCCTCCTGCATCCTGTTGAGCTGGACAGAGATCTGGGAGAAGGGGGGTCTCTCGTACGGCCGATCCCTCCAGCACTGCCGCATTAGCTCGTATCTGGATGCAGAAAGGGAAACATGGGTGAATGGATTTAAGAAAATGCCGTATATAAAGCTACCAATTAGTATTAAAATTCGGAACACTTACACTTCGTCGTCACAGTTTTTGGGTTTCTCCATTCTGTATCCTTGTGGTAGTTTTTCATAAAGCTCAGCACATGTCATTCCACAGTAAGGTGTGCCACCTGACACACACACAGAAAAAACAAGAAGTTATAGTCATGCTGGTGACAGCAACTGTGGGTAAAACAGTATTGTGTTTTTGAATAATACAAAGAAATAAGTCCACTGACAGGTGTGAGTATTCTCAACAGTAAAATTGGGCAGAAAGATTCCATTTGTGACAGCGTGATAAGACATTGTGCGTTTGATATTTCACCTACTGTTCTGGTGATGTAATAGTGTGTAATGTAACAGAATTGTAGTACTGGCTATAAGAAATGCTTCGTGTTCACACTTACCTAAGCTTACAATTTCCCAGAGGAGAACACCAAAAGACCACCTGCAAGAGAAATGACAAAGATTAAATAAATAATATATAATTCACTTTAATTACATTTAATTCCAATGCTGTTCTTGCATGAAAAAAGCTCCTGATTTTCACCCTTTCATAATAATAATTGCACTAGAAGCACCATTGACGCTGTTTTACTAAATGTAAACAACCAATCAAACATATGCATGATTATGTGAAAATAAGGTCTGATCCGGAAGCCATTTAAAGTTGCTTAGAAATAATTGGTAGTCATGAATGTTTGAATGTCCTGGCTTAAGTCACATTATACTCTTTCAAGTCATGGAACTTCGAGAAAAAAAGGAAGATGAGCACATAAAATAGCAATAATACAGTTGTGGATTTGTGGATTCAGGATGATATTTATGAATGTGTGCAAAGTTTACTGTGTATTTAATGAATAACAGTCTGAATGTGTTTGCAAATGTTCATATCCCACCCGTTATAATGTTAAAGGTCACATAGAGTGGTCCTGTTGCACATAAATGTTAGTTATGGAGGTCTACTTACATATATTAACTTGTTTTTATGGTCAAAAACCTCCTAGTTGCTGTAAACTAGCCGATAGAAATCCTCTTTTCTGACCCCGCGATGTTTCAGAGTGAACTTTCACCCCCAGAAGACAGAGTCTTGTGATTGGCCAGTACTATCCAGCACATCCGTTCTCAGAAGCGCAGCGCCCCCCTCTGGAACGGTGGATGCACTGCTACTCATTATCAAAACATTGTTTTAACAGTGTTTAAAAATAGCTTCGTCACGACTCCCCGCCGCAATCCCTTTTATGACTTTAAACCGGAGTCCGACCCAGAGTCAGAAGACACTGTCGCTCGTGAAACACCTCCACAACGGACGTTATTCTTCTTCTGTGGTTCAATGTACGCAACCGGATGTGCCCGGACTAGTGCCCGGAGCAGGAGGATCTGCTGTTCAGGAGAACTGCTGCTTACGTAACTATTACGGGATTTTCAGTGATCTCGTTGAGCCCCGAGATTACAATAAAACACAACGTTCTCAGCAATGGCTGAACTGTTTGATTCGAACCGTCAGGGCTTCATAAACAAGGTAATGACGCAGATACACACCAAAAAAACAGCGATAATAGGAACTTCCGGTCTAGTTCCGCTTTAAATAAATGTTAAAAGCTAGTTCAAGTTCCTTGTGTGGTTGTTTATTAGTTATTTATTTGGGGGGCTTGTTTTCATAGGCCTGGTTGCTTGTTTCTCTCATAGCAACACTGCTCTCGACAAGATTCTAATAAAATGATTCCAACAATCAGAATAACAATGGAAATCCAAAGAAATACTAAACCACCAGTTTGACCATGTACAAATACATCTGAGACAGATTCTATGCACACAAGTGCTGTCTGTACTGTCCTTTTGTCTTCATTTACGTCTCACGTCATGTTCCCTGTGTCTGTCTCTCTGTCCCACTTTACAATATCTTTACGCCATCTTTAAATGAACACTACTCTTCCGTTAGCTCCTCCAGCTCGTTCTCACTCTGCCGTGTATAAATAGGCACAAAGTTGACAAGACCAACGTCTCAGCGTGTCCTGCAAAGTTGTACCCGAGGCTTCCTGGTTGAGCTTATCAGTTACACAGCACACTGTTATCACTCTACCAGTGACAGAGGGATGATTTGTTGTTCTCTGTGGTGAGAGGGCGCGCGTTGTTGTGAACACAATCAGAACTCAGAAGAAGTCATTTCTTAAAAAAAATAAAAAAATATATATATATATACACTCAATAATAAATAATAAAAGAAAGAATAATCTTGATAATGCAACTCACACATCACTCTTTGTTGTGTATACGCTGTAGTTTAGGGATTCGATGGCCATCCAGCGCACAGGCAGCCTCCCCTGAAAGCCAAAACAACATTTAGATGATGAAAAAATAAATGATGATCAATAAAAACTTTTAAATATACATATTTCTTATATGTGGTGTTGTTTCACGTTTATGGTAACATTAAAAGTTTAAAAAAAGTGTGAATAATAAATCAGTAATGGCTGACTTTTTCACAATTCCAGGGAAACAATATCAGAAACAACTTTGTTTTTCATACTATGACATTTTGGCAGCTGTGAATACCAAATAAGTAATCTGCTCGTTGATTTTGGTATGTGTGCTTTGCAAGGACCTTTTGTGCAAAAATCAAGAGACACCCTATGACAATCCATAACAAGTAGTGCCCTCTGCTGAAGCCACTCACTCGCTCACTCACCATTGTCTTCTTTACATAAACTTCCTCACCGCGGGACAGGCCAAAGTCTGCTATCTTTGCCACAAGGTTGTCCCCAACAAGGACATTCCTGGCTGCCAAATCCCTGTGGATAAACTAATGCAAAGGGAGCAGAAGAGAGACATTATAAGCGTTTCATAATACCAGGTCTAATACAGCTCTTTTCATAGAAATATCATCATTACAAATATTTGAGCAGAAATGCATTTTGTGTAGCACGATTGCGGTGAGTGATTAATTTGTGTGTAAAAAAATATATAATACATAATACAATATATAATAATACAATATAATACAATCAAAAGTCATAATTTGGAGGAAAAAGTCATTATTTGGAAGGAAAAATCATCATCTTGAGAATTCTGAGGAATGCTTATATCTTTTTTTCTGCACAACCTAGGTAATGTGATGAAATTACATTTACACATCTGAGCAAAAAGTACTCACATTTAATGAATAAATAATAATAATCAAATTGTGAAATTTGGAAATTATCACTACTCCCAATTTATATATAAAAAAACATATGGGAAAAAAAACATAACTTTGATTTAACAACACACAAGAAGACAAAAAACACAATTTGTAAAGCCTGAAGATGATTTGGTGCCACGCAAGCACTAAGGGTTACTTGTATTGTATAATATATATGTGTATATATTAAGAAAAATATGGTTCTTACTGGAACAATTAGCGTTACCAAGAACCCTTGAAAATCCCTTTCTTCAGGAAAGGTTTTTTTCAGAAGCAAATGGTTCCAGGTAGAACCTCAGCCCTTGTAGAAGGACCCTTTTGGAACCCTTATTTCTAAGATTGTATATATATATACGAAGGAATATATTATGCTGCTGTAGATTTTAGAACATAAAGGTCTAGAATGTAAAATGTAGATTAAAATATTTTTATTTGACATTACTTGATTATAGAAATTGTTGTTGTTTTCATTATCCCCAGAATGAGACGTTTATATGTCAGGTTCACAGAGCCCGCCATTTTGGACCATCATGTTTTCCACAATAGCCCACAACTTAACCCATTGTAAGTTCTGATGCACATGAACTGAAGGCTACATAGGTTCTCCAACAGCATTGGAAGTGAACTTCGCCAATAAATGTTGCTAAATTTTACACAGTGTATCTTTAACAGTTTTTGACTTTTGGTGAAAGTGAACATCGACCAATAATGCGTTACCTGACAATGTTACAGCAATAATAGCTCAATTATTACTACTTTATTATGCATTTAAAGTAATAATAATAATAATAATAATTAAAAAATATATATTATTGCATTACTATACATTTAACAGTTATCTAAGTGGGGTGGAGTAGCTCAGTGGTTAAAGCTGGTACTCCCATGTGCAGGAGACATCATGGTCACAAGTTCAACTCCACCTCTGGCTGGTTGTACTCAATTGTAAGTCGCTTTGGATAAAAAGCATCTGCTGAAGGACATAATGTGTAACATACACAAGACACTGTGTCACACACTCTCTTCGTCTCCTACCTGTTTGTCACTTAAGTAGTGCATCCCCGTGGCCACGTCTACGGCGAACTGCAGCAGTTGCTGGGAGGTGAGCGTGGAGGCGGTGCCGTGCTCTTTTGCAAAGGCAGGGTCGGTTTCTAACACACGGCTCTTCCGCAGAAAGTCGAGGAGGTTTCCATAGGGAGCATATTCAATGGCTATGTACAGGTAACCTACAGACAACAGGGGGACAGAGGCTTTAGCACATAATACTCTTCTGTGTATTGACACCAGCCCATCAAAGTCCTATTATCTATCTATTAGAGTGAAGTGAAGTCTTCTTCCTCCAGCCGTTGCTCTATCTGCCCGCATTAGTCCATGAAGTCACGCAGCTACAGCTGGGAACCGAGAAACCCGGTCTCCAGCAGTTTTCAGAACTTTCATGGATTCCCTCACAGAACTCGACCAGATGGCCCGAGGCTTTATTGAGCTGCAGTTTCTCCAGGTCATGAGGGAGTTAGACATTTTTAAGTGCTGATTTCACTCGATGTAGAGCGAGAGCGCCAACACAATTAGTCAGTGCCGTATGGGGAAGGAAAGAATGGCGGGGGGAATTTACACACTGGTCAAAGAGCTTGAGTCTGATGCAATTATGTTCTTTGAGCAACAAGAACTTATATTAATTAGTACATGCTGTGACATTTTCCAAAATGTCTTATTTGCCCAAAAATGGAAAGAATTACAGTAATTTTGTTTTTGTTTTTTAGCAAAAAGTTGGTTCATTACTTTATAAAGACCTCTGTGTTTTGAATATAGAATAATGTTGACTATTCGAATCTTTACACTTAATCAATATCGTTCGAGAATCTGCAGTATCAAGTATCTTTTATGTTCCCTCTCCTGCCCTTATGTTGCCCCAGATGCACCTAATTATTTTACAGTGCCAGGATCTGGACAATCAATATGTAATGTAAACAAACAAAACCATATATCTTCCTAATGAGAGCCAACACAACTGGTAATGTTGTAACAATGCAAGTCAGGGCTTTTCTCTGATGCAAAAGCTACTCATAACAAATGAAAAGGCAGCACAGTGATACAATTTGCACTCTCTCCTCAAAAAAAGTTTTATTTTCCCCCCTCTTATCATTTTTGTTTGCTTACTTTGCTTCTCAAACACAAAAGACAATAAAAATGTAAGGGAAATTAGGATATAGAACATGTTTGCAATAGATAGGTGAATTATTTCATGTGAAAAGTGTAAAATATAAAATACCATGGAGGAAAAGAATAATAAAAATACTGTAAGCGTTATTTATCACTGAATATACAGAGGGCAGTTATCAAATAGCACTATAGTTCCTTTCTTTTACATCGTTGTGCTCTGCTCAAACTACTGATCAGAGTTTAACTGGAGTTCAACAACAGATGTAAACACCGTAATGTGAAAGTCTGTCAAGAGTCAAGTGTTACCTGAGAGTGGAGAGACACAGTGAATTAGGGAGATGTTTGTTTTTCAAGGCTAATTTGGTTTTGTAACGTCCACACTGATGTGCTTTTCCAAATAGTGGATTTCCTCTCTCATATGGAATCAATCTCCGATCAAACGCGAGCAATTCAATTATTCATCGCAGACGCAATTGCACTTCGTTCGGGAGAGGAAACGGATACTTCACCGTAAGAGCCGGCGCCAAAGAAACCTTATACAAACACATAAATACATGCCATGAGGCATATGGACAAATCAAACAAATGTGATAGTATGAAAGCGTTTCTTGCCGACACGGATTATTTAGTTTGGACCCTATCAGACCCCTTCCAGGTGCAGATGAATGACAGGATCAGATGGGATGAGAGTATCTGTTTGGATTTCACGTCGGGTGAATTTCACCTCTTCACGTACAGTGCAACACACTGAAGAGTAATTAGGTGAAAGAGAATAAATAAAACTGGGTTCTGCTCAGGACACTTCGTGCAGAGCACAGACTAGTAAATCAGCATATAGTAAAAGGAGAATAACAAACACTGTATTTTTTATCAGGTATATCACATGCTTATGTCATATAAGTTGATTTTTAAGTCATTGGAGTCTTGTGAACCAGTGAGCCAAAGTTTTGCATATCAGTGCTACATTACCGGGAAAAAAAACCCCAAACACTGAAAGCCTGTCAACACCCACTAGGTGTCGCCCACTCACCTCTGTTCTCGCAGGCTCCGATGAGGTTGATGATGTTGGGATGCTGGCCTAGTTTACACAGAACCTCCAGCTCCCCTGCAAAGTCTCTGTGGTCGTTCTCTGAGGCAAACTCTGCACAAAGATCAGCACAAACAGCGTTGTTAAACAACGGCATGTTAAACTTGGCTTCTCTGAAATGAATGTTGGGAGAAGACACTGCACTGGGATTGTATCTGTTTTCTGTTTGTGTCTCGGAGCACAGAGCTGTAATAATCTGAGACGTACCTTTCAGCATCTTGATGGCTGCGCTCATCTTGCTGCCGTCCTTCTTGATCATGGCTTTGATCACCTGTATGAAAACATTTTTTTTTTTATTGTTTATCTCATGCATAAAGAAAGAGTTAGCAAAGTGCATTAAAAGTCTAAACACCTGGCCGAAGTTGCCCTCTCCGATGACATCTTCAAACTTAATGTCCTCCCAGTCGAGGATCGGGTAGGTGAGAGGCTCCGGCGTGGGCTTGGGTCTCCTCGTCAGCGTCAGAGTGCCTGAATTAAACTGCAAAATAGTTTCTTCACCCTGAGGATGTACAGATTTTAAGCACTGCAATAAATGCAAATATATCAAAGAAGGGTTGCTAAAAAGAAAAAAAATAAACCGGTGCGTTCTTACTGATCCAGACTGGTAGGTGAACGTGCGCCGGCGGTTGAGCAGCGTCTTGCGGATGAAGAAGAGAGCCAGCAGTGCCAACAGGATAGTCACACAGGTGACGGTCACTGAGCCCACCACCGCCACCAGCAGCTGGTAATTGTCTGCAACAGGTCTTCCTGCCACGCCCTGGGTGGTCGGGATTAAACTCTGAGAGCCTTAAAAATGTGGAGAGAAAAACCAAAAAAGGGAGATGGAGATGATTTTTCTTCTGCAGTTAAGATAAATAGGCTCCTCAGTGGGGATGTATTACTATAATCAATATTATTATTATCATGTGCAGATGTCTGTCCCGTTGTGGGTGGTCCTGTTCAGAATCTGTGCTGTCTGCTGATATGAAAGAAAACAGATTTTTCACTAAGCACTTTTCAAGCCAAATTAAGGGGAAAAGATTATCATCAAAGACATCCATAACAACGCATGAATTCCTCCATGTATGTCAGCCTATTTAATCATTGTCTTTGCAAACATTTTTTACATGTTACTGGTTACTGGTTTCACATTTTAAAGCTCACATAGAGTGGTCCTGCTATATATATTAGTTATGGAGGTCTACTTACATACATTAACTTGTTTTTATGGTCAAAAAACCATAAAAACAAGTTAAACGAGCCGATAGAAATCTCTCCTTATTGAAGCTCTCGTCGTCAGCCGCTCTATTTCAGACTGAACTCTCACACCCAGAAGACAGAGCGTGTTGTGATTGGCCAGCCAGCGTAGAGCCTTCCCAACTGTCTTGTGATTGGCCAATACCCGGAAGTGACATATTCAGCACACCCACTCTCAGAAGCACAGCTCCCCCCTCTGGAACGGTGGATGCGCTGCTACTCATTATCAAAACATTGTTTTAACAATGTTTAAAAATAGCTTCGTCACGACTCCGCAGTCCCTTTTATGAATTTGACCCGGAGTCTGACTCAGAGTCAGAAGACACTGTCACTCGTGAAACACCTCCACAACGGACGTTATTCTTCTTCTGCGGTTCAATGTACGCAACCGGATGTGCCCGGACTAGTACCCGGAGCAGGAGGATCTGCTGTTCAGGAGAACTGCTGTTTACGTAACCGGACCAGGTTTTTTCAGAGATCTCGCTGAGCCCGAGATTACAATAAAACACAGCGTTCTCAGCAGTGGCTGAACTGTTTGTTTTGAACCTTCAGGGCTTCATAAACAAGGTAATGACGCAGATACACACTAAAAAACAGCATTAATTGGAACTTCCGGTCTAGGTCCGCTTTAAGTCTGATATCCCATTTTGGATAAATTTTTTTGGATTCAAGTGTGCTCTACATTGGCCATAGGTGTGAATGTAAGAGTGGGTGGTTGTTTGGTGTACCCTGTCTGATGAACTCACCATCCCCTTGTGTCCTCGCCTGGACAAACTTGCTCCACTCTCCCGGCACTTTGGAGACGGCTCTCACTCTGAACTGGTAGACTGTGCTGCCGTTGAGCGATATCACGTCTTTGGTAGTCTTGTTCCCGTTGTCTGTGTCCACCCGTGGGTGAGGGCTCCCCTGTCCGACCGTCAGGTACTCTATGTTGTATTTAACGATGCCTCCGTTTGGATCCTCGGGGGGTTGCCACCTCACCTGAACGGCTGACACGGACAGAGGCAGGGCCTGGACATTGCGTGGCGATGACGGCCCTGAAACACAGAGATGATCCACGTTAGGCTCATCAACGGTGATTCTGTAAACCTGTATTCTACAATGAAATAAGTGCTTCGATTAAAGGCCTTTTTAGGCTCGGTTGCTCTGGGAAAGCTTTAGTATCAAAGACTGGGGTTTAAAAGTATTACTTACCATTCTGTGGGGTGGATCTGTTTCTATCGCTGACTACAAACTACAATTGATTACTATACAACAGTATAGTGGTTAAACATGAAGTTTGTGGACAGAGAGAGAGTCACAAATCAGAACTAAACATATGCTCTTCTAAGTGGATCTGGAGTGATCTTGTTAACTCGACTAAAAACCCATCACTTGAGCTTATTACCTACAATTCACTGCACTTACTAAGACCACTGCCTTGAGCAACATTGGAGGTTGTTCGTAACCAACAGCAGAGTTTTTTAATTACCCTGGCTGCTGATGCGGAAGCGGGAGGGTACGGATGGTGGCCCCTGGCTGCCACAGTTGATGAGGCGCACCATCACGTTGTAGTCCTGCTGGGTCTCCAGTTTGTAGAACTTGGTGGAAAGCACATTGAGCAGCGTGGTCTCCTCCTGGACTTTCTCACTGTAAGGCGGTGGCCCGAAGAGCTGAACTAAAAAGCCATTGGCCATGCCGGCGTAAGTGCCACCGCTGGCTGGTATGTGCCAGTGTACGGTGACATTACGGCCTTCCACCGAAATGACGTCAATCTCGGGCGGAACTGTGGGCTCTGCAGTGACAGAGAACACACAATGAGCCGAGTGGACGAGCAGCTCCTTGTTTATTTCTCCCACGACTGGATGTTTGGTTTCACTTAAATTTGATTTGTTTTGTGTGTAGCGCTGGAAAGCGATGTTCGTTTACAACGGGGACTCAGACTTAATTCTCTGTGTACCAATACTACCAAAACTGAGAGTTTTCTTGTGCAAAAGTACAGGCTTTAGTAACGTATACTCTATGTTATTAGATGACAAGACTTTTGGCTCATTTGTTCCAACTCTTTTTCTTAATCTTAAACAGGTGGTAGTTACCTTTCAAAGTGCGTGATATAGGACCAAAGCATACCCATAACATACCCCCCCATATCTTACCCCACACTGACATAACTACACTTAGTTTGTGCTCTGTGTAACAGAACAATGGTCCCCTAAAAACGAATATAATTTGTTCCATTTTACACTGGGAGCAAAGCCACATATTGTCAAAGAGTCAAAATGGAACTACTCATGACTACATTCCAAGATGATAGATTCTCCCTCTGCACCACAAACATTGAGCAATAAAGTACCTGGCCTTTGTTTTATGATTTCCATTTTAATTTTTAATGACAATTTACTGACTTGAGTCATGAGTCATGGAACAGATATCTTAGCAGGACCGATTACATCGGACTCCTTTAAACGTGGTAAAAGCTCTGCTCAGCTGAAATAAACAAAACTATATTCTGCACGGACACAAGATCCTTGCATTTGCATACAGTACAGTGTTAAAGAATATACAAATAATATGGATCTTACCAGGACAGTCGGTCTCCATGACCGTCTCTGGCCCTGGTTCCCCCTCCCCTCCCTCTCCAGGGCGACTCAGCTGAACACGGACACGGTAACGCGTTGAAGGCTCCAGGTTCATCAGTGTGATTGGCTCTTTTTCACTGTAGACTGAGTAAAAGGGGATGTTGGAGATTGCGAAAAATGCTACTTATTCATCATCATTGTGTGTTGAAATTATGAAGAAGACTTGTGTGTAGCAAATACATCTAAATCAAAAACTAAAAAAACTAGATGTCTGTCTTTGCCTTACCTATGATGGAGGACCAAGCCTCTCCATTCTTTTCTGGCTTGTACAGGAGCCTGGTGGTGAGAATTGGACCGTCTCCTCTGTAGGATTCCACTGGCATCACGAGCAGCTGCTTACTCTTCTTTTCCAGCAGTTTGGGCGCAGTAGTGGACACAGGAGGCTCTGAGTGGACACAAGAAAGGATTTCATACACAAATTTAGCATCTTCTTTGCTGTAGTGTAGCAGAGAAATGACGATAATAGCCTATTTTTTTCCTCTCTTTATTTATTTTATTTCATGCCTTTAATGGTGACACTGAACTTGTGGGAGTCCTGGCCTCCATTGGTGGACACCCTGCACTCCCACATCCCTCCCTGTTCAGCGCTTAGAGGAGGGATCTCAAACAGAGCTGTGCTTTTATTGGAGTCGGTGATGGTGCGAGTAGCCTGAGAGAAACACACAATTTCAAAAGAATGAGGACAATTACAATTTTCTAAAAAACATAAATTCAAGACAGGGCCAAGCTTGCTGCTCCTTCCTTCTACCAGTTCTTATGCCAAGCTGTCGTCTAATTCCCAGAAAATGAATTCTGGTTTCAGTGGTCTCTGAACATTGCCTATTATTTTGTTTATTTTTATATCCAGGTTTATTCTAAGATACATGGACTGTATCTTGGCAGCGGTGTTGTACCTTGAGCACAGAACTGTCCAACTTTCTCAGCTCGATGCCATTGTGGCTGGGCAGGGGGTTTCCTGTGGCTGAACAAAGGATATTAGGGCTGGAGTTGAGATTCCACTCCAGGTTAGTGTCCAGGCCCACGATCTGTGGAGCTCGGTCTGAATGAGAGGAGAGGAGTGTGGAACAAAACAGTGAGATAAGACAAGGTGCACAGTGACTAAGTGAAAATGGTTTGGCAGCAGCAGAGAGAACTATGATGAAGGAGTGAGATCAGCAGGCAAAGAAGTTGATTCATCCTTTTGTAGCAATGTGTGTTTTTGGTTACTGCAACTCCAAGCCACGATTTTTATTTGCTTTGCGTCACAAAGAAACAAGATATGAAACTCTCCATCGTGTTTGGAACTGGGGTTTTAATACATTTTTGAAATGACAGATTAATTACAATGCATGAAATATATGTGTGTGTGTACAGTTGTGTGTTTTTGTGATGAGGAAGATAATTATCTATAACAAAGGCCCCAATATGGTTTAATAAAATGGTTTAAATACACACCAGACTTCTCGCAGTTCTGTCCTCTCCACCGTGTTGGACACAGACACCCACTGAAGCGGTTGCAAGTTCCTCCATTCTGGCAATTACAGCTCAGTCTGCAGTCCGGGCCGTACGTGTCATTAGGACAGGCTGACAACAGAAAACAGAAAAAAAAATATGCTCCACTATAATATACTGTGTGAAGAAACTGCAGGTAGAAATTGAGCCGATAAAAGCACTCACGCTTCTCACAACGGCTGCCAAACCAGCCGCTGGCACAAGAGCAGCCGTAAGGGTCTGGTAGGCAGAAACGAAGCCCCTTGCAGTTCAACTGTGCTCCACATGACTCCTGGCAGTTTCGGCCAAACATTCCATCTCTGCAGACTGCAAACCATCAGAGAAAGATAAATTCACAAATGTGTTTGTATTAATTCCTTGTCTTTTTTGCTGTGTGGTGCCTTGACCTGACTTGCAAAAACACCACAGAGAACACTGATCTACTATCTCCACATATCCCTAATCCCTGTTTGGTTTCTCATATAAACTATATACTGCCAAAGAAATTAAAGGATCAAGGGAACACCTTCTATAATGTAACGTTCACCGACCAAATAAAAATTCCCAAGTCCATTAAGGGCTGGATTCGAAATAACACATAGGATCAAAGACTGTGATGTAAAAATCTATAGCTCATGATCTCTCGAATTTAAAAAAAAATGATATTTGTTGTACAATCGCTACCCTAAGACTGTGTTAGACTGATCTAATGTCTAGACAGATGACCTGGTGACCTGATAGTTTTCTACCTGAAGGTGAAGTTAGACCCAGTTTAGCATCTGTACAGAAAACCTGATATCACCTGCTTTAACACAGACACTTAATTAAAAATGTTATGTATTTAAACTTGAAATGTTTTCTTTCTTTAAAGAAACGCTCCACAGAAGTATTAGAATAATGCTGAATTAACATGAGTGAGGATCGCTCGGCTCATCAGCCCAAATGTGTCTGAAATACGGTTCATAGATATTTGCACACTGCGAGCTGATGTGTCACGAAGAATTGTCTGTGGAGCTGAAACTAATTTGCACCTGTGAGCACCATAATTGAAGCATTGAAACTAAAGCTTGTATTGTAGCTGCAGATTCTTGCTGTACCGTCATTTATGTGTGGTGATGTACTCACTCTATATGGAGGATAACTGTTGGTATAGAGTGTATGGCTTAACTCAGCCCATGTACAGATTCGCACATAAATCTGTACTTCTTCACATGTGAGGACAAACCTGTCTCACAACGCGTTCCCATGAATCCCGGAGGACAGACGCAGTCTCCGTCCACATCATGACACACTCCACCATTGAGACATTCTGGACAGGCCTTATCACAGTTTGGACCCCATTTCTTACTGGGACAGTCTGCAGAAAAGAAAAAGAAAAAAACACAGGTTGCAAACTCTCTGCAATTTAAGGCTTCACTGGAACATGCACGGCCCTTGTGTTTGACTCATGTACTTCTTCTTTGCCAAGAATTAGATCAGGAGACCAGTGATACTGTAAAATAAGCTACAGCCTGAACAAACAGGGGTGTAGCAACAGGTAGGCAAAGCAGGGCCTGGCCCCCCAAGCTGAGAAGGGGCCCCTCGCGAAAGACCGATAATATTAGATTATTAGCAAACAAGAATATTGTGAAAAAGCCTGTACATTTTAGGATTGACTTTTAGGATTGTTGTTTGTTCTTAATTTTATAATTTTCCTCTAAAAATGGTGGTCTCACCTTGTGCCTTTTATCATCTCAATAATCCAGTTAGTAAATAAAACGTGTTGGTCGTACAGACATAATATTGGCTGTCTGGGTCTATGTTTGCAGTGAACCAAAAGCAGAAAGACATTAACAATAATATACATTATTATTTGTTTATTTATTTAAGTCATACTCCCAATGTTATCACATTTCCCATGTTTTATGATAATATGGTAATATGATGCGGCAACTCGTGTGATGTGTGTCTGGTTGTCGCACATTTTTGGTCGTCATGGACCAAGCATACAATCTGGAGAGTATTCATGTGCACGAATTCTTGTATTTGTTACCTTTCAGAATTGTTTATTGCCATTGTTGGATCAAAACCTGGCCGTAATGAGGCAGAACCTCATTTTTGAGTAACTGGAAAAGTATATGTATGTATTATTTGAATAGTAATTAGGTTAAAGTGAGGGTTAGAAAAAATGAACGGATTATGGTTAAGGTTAGGGGTGTCACTTTTAAAAATGTCCTGAGAAGAATAGCTGCACAAACCTCACTATGTGTGTGTGTGTGTGTGTGTGTGTAAGTGTGCGAATGTCAAGATACAACAAACCTCTGACGATGAGCCTCATCCAGGCTCCCTGAAGCGGGCCGTCCCCCACGTAGCTGGCACTGTAGATGCCCTGATTGGCAAAAGCTGCATTCTCCACTGTCAGCACAGCAGTGCGATTAATCACTTCATTCCAGTGAGTCATGTAATTGTAATTTCCTGCACAGAAAACACACACACACACAATAACATCAAAGCATAGTTGCCAGTGTGTCAAACAGTAGCCACTTATATGCTAAATATATTTCATAAAGAAAAGCAATTACGGGTGAATTATTCAATCAAAATCTAAGGTGTCTCCTACCCTTGTACTTCCACGTCACATCTCTCTTCTGGGAGCTGAGCAGCTCCATGCTGAGGTGAACAGTTTCTTCTTTGTTAACAGTCAGAGTGAGATGACTTGGAATAAAATTAGCTGCCAGGTCCACAGAAAACACACAGTTATTTTCCACAGACTTGATAAATAATCAGGATATGATTTGAAAAAATGATGATAATATGAAGGAGAAGTATGTGGTTGTGTGAAGTCTGCACACACACCTCTGCCGAAGTTGTTGATCATCGTGACAGTTTCGAGTGGAGGAACCTCCTGAGAGGATTCACAGTAGAAGATACCGATATGCTCCAGGTCACGGAACTCTTTGGCCGCGACCTCCTTGGTCCTGACCTTGTGCACTTTAAATGTTGGCTTCTTGGACGTTAAGAGGATTTTGTTGTCCTTCTTGATGTCCAGATCCACCTGGGCAGAGCTGTGCTCTCCGTTGATACAAGAGATACTGAAGTGATTGGCGTTGGTGGCCTGTGCGTTGGATATCATGGCCAAGTCGATCACAGCGTCTGTAAGGAAAGTTATTAGTCTCTTATAGAGCTGAAACGATTATTAATCGATTACTAAATGAATCGGCAACTATTTTGATAATCGTTAATCGGTTTGAAGCTTTTTTCACGATTAAAACAAGATTTCTGATTGTTTCAGCTTCTTATTTGTGAATATTTCCTTTGTTTCTTTACTTCACATAACAACGAAATCATTAAAACCGAATCATTTTGGTTTGTGGACAAAACAAGACATTCGAGAACATCGTCATTTCTAGGTTCGACAAACACTGATCAACGTTTTTTTTAAATTTTCTGACATTTTATGGACCAACCGATTCATCGATTAATCGAGAAAATAATTGACAGATTAATCGATTACGAAAATAATCGTTAGTTACAGCTCTAGTCTCTTATTCTCCAATAACCTGGGTTTGATGCATTTATTACACCAAGCATTAGACCTCATCAAGGGCCACAATTTGTAGCTCTTTTGACTTTTGAATTAATTGCATTCTACTCTGCCCTTACTGATACGAATGGGTTGGCTTTTTAGTGTGCTGTTACGTATTTCATATCAGATTAATAACAGATTGCCCTGGTGGACTTATACCCTCAGTTCAGACAAGGAGCCACTCAGAAAACAAACCTTTAACATGGAATTAAATAAAAATAAACCTCAGAACGAGCTAGGATGGACCAACGTGACAGATTTTGTTCGTAAAGAGCAACAACAGCATCAACTTGAATCAACACCTCTGTAAAATTCTTCAAGTCTTCAAATCCTGGTCATATCTGTCTCACATCCATTATGTGCTATTGCTCACCCTTTGTAAAATATTCGATGCAGATTTCAATAGGAACGGTCATATTCTAGCGGGATAATCTCAATTACACACAGCTCCACAACTGTAGCTTAGTTCACATCTAATCTGATGCAAATGTGTTTTACCTCTGGATTAAATCATGACTCATTTCAGGCATGTGAGACTGTTACCACACAACTGCGCTGCGGTTTATTTTAATACATAAAGAACAATTATTTTTAAGCCACAAATATCTGTTCCTGCAACAGGGTGACAATCCAGACCCATATATACACCACATCAACAAGTCCAACAAATCCTTACACTCTTCCCCACGAAACACCTCATACACAAGTTTGACATAATCACCCCATATTTAGTGAGATTGGTTCAAAAACCAAGTAGCCTCAAGGAATGTAGTTATTTTAGAAAAAATGCCAAGTTCAACCATTTCAGTTTGCCCAGCATTCCCTCTCCCTGGTATTTGAGCCCCCAGATCCAAAGAACAATGACAGGAAACATGGATGAGCTCCTTTTTCCCTGAGGTTTTCACAGATTTCTGAGGTTTTAAACATAAAACACCACAATAGATACAGTAATAAAGTTATCGCTCAGATTATTACGATGTCACAAACTCTCCTCGCGTAAAAGTATTTACATTCATCATCACACTTTTTGAAAAAAAAAATTACACGTGGATCACAAATGTAACGATCCTGCTGCTTACCTGATAAATCAAAGACGCACAACACAAACACACACACGATCTTCATGATAGATACAATCCGCACTGAGGGAGGAAAAGTTCTGCACAGAAACTTTGGATTTTACAGGCACAGGTTTACATCCAAAACGGTGACGCTGCGTCACGACGAGCGGTGCGCTTTTTTACGCATAACTTCATCCAAGGCTCCAGTTTCAGGTGTAAAAAAAAAAAAAATCTTATTTTAAGGTAAATAACGATCTCTTCGCTCCGGGGAAGTTTGAGGAGGTGAGATTACTGTCCTTCAAATTAGGGAACAGAGTCTGACTTTCGGTAAAACTCCTCTCTCCCTCTCTCTCTCTCTCTCTCTCTCTCTCTCTGTCTCTCCGTGTGTGTGTGTGTGTGTGTTCTTGTACTTGCGCCATACTGAGGACCAGTGAGGGTTTTTAACCAACAAAGTGAGGACATTTTTACGGAGTGAGGACATTTTGGTCGGTCCTCACTTTGTTTTCATTGAAATCACTTCCTGAGGTTGCTATAACATGCTATACTCTGTTTGTCAAAAAAAAAAAAAAAAATCAAATTTTGGACGACATAGTATATAGCAGGGGTCACCAACCTTTTTGAGACAGAGAGCTACCTTAAGGGTAAAAAATAATATGGAGGGCTACCATATAATATTTTTTTGTTTGTTTACCATTTAAATGATTAATATTATGCATTCAACTGCATACACATTCATTCCAGTGCTTACTCCTAACGATTATCAGTTTTTATAAACAATATCAAAGATATTTTACTGAGCGATCATACGGATACATGCAAGTGAGGTGAAGTGAAGTGAGCCCGCGGGCACCGTATTGGCTGCCCGCGGGCTACCAGGTGCCCGCGGGCACCACGTTGGTGACCCCTGGTATATAGTATAACTTTTTTTGTCAAATTTTGGACCAAACATTTTGCGTCCAATTTTTCACATTTTGGACCAAACATTTTGGGTCCAATTTTTTTCTTCAAATTTTGGACCAAAAATTTTGCATCAATTTTTTTTTCAAATTTTTGACCAAACATTTTGGGTCCAATTTTTTTTTTCAAATTTTGGACCAAAAATTTTGCATCAATTTTTTTGTCAAATTTGTTTTCAAATTTTGGACCAAACATTTTGGGTCCAATTTTTTTTTTCAAATTTTCGACCAAAAATTTTGCGTCAATTTTTTTTTCAAATTTTGGACCAAACATTTTGGGTCCAATTTTTTTTTTTCAAATGTTGGACCAAAAATTTTGCATCAATTTTTTTTTCAAATTTTGGACCAAAAATTTTGGCTCAATGTTTTTTTCAAGTTTTGGATGACAGTATAGTATGACGTTTTTGTCAAATTTTGGGTCAAATTTTATATATAAGTAGATATTTGTAATTGTGTTGATTTATAAAGTGGAAATGCTGGTCCTCACTTTGTCAGCTCTTTTACCCGGTCCTCAGTATGCAGCAAGTACAATAATGTGTGTGTGTGTGTGTGTGTGTGTGTGTGTGTGTGGGTGGGAAAAGGAAGGAAGAGCGTCACCAGACAGTGGAGGATTACTGGCGCTCCAAACCTCCCTGTTAGGATTAATGTATTTATGAGTTACAGCCTCTCGTCACTTTTCGTCCCAATACAATGAAACCCACCATGATTGTGTTTATACAACAACATAATGTACTGTATAATAATAATAATAATGATAATAATAATAATAATAATAATAATACCAACCAGTAAAAGAAAGAGCATAACCTAAGTGTATAACACCAGGATTTACAGAAACATTATATCATATACACATATTTACAGTGTGTAACATTTAGGGTAGTTTATTAGCAGGTGTACTGTTTAAAAATAATAATTTTGCTTTCGTAGCCTTAGAATAAGCTTTTTTATGTACTATTGGGTCAACATGAAGTTGGCCTCCATCTTGTATGGTGCATGTTTATAGCAGCTCAAAGAGACAAACTAAACATTTTACCCTATACAAAATAGAGGAGTGCTGTGTTTGTTCAATGCATACTATCCGAACATATAAAGCTGAAGTTGGTAACGTTTGGTTAAAAAAAAAGTTGGTAAAAGTTGGAAATTTTTGGTGTTGCTTGCATTATTCTCACATTATTTTATGGTGTGTTATGCATTTGTCAATACTATCAGCCCTGACTGAGCATTGGTGTGTATGCAGTGACATGGTAGTGCAGGGGTGGATGCACTGCCTTGTGTTTTAAATCATACTCACCTCATTTAACAATGGTGCACATATGGACATTTGTTTATGTTAAAAAAAAAAAAAAAAAAAACATTCTGCAATGCAGTTTTCAAGGTCCTGTGTGTAAAATGTAGGTACAATAATTTGCATATATTATAGATAAAATAATCAACTTTATACTTTATAGTTGTAAAATGTTTATGAATAGTTTTTTCATGACCTCAGACTGAGCCTTTTATATTTATATCAAGAGATGGGTCAGCTGCAATTTTTGGACCACCTTGGAAAAACTAAACATGTTTTGAGTTTTGATGCTAAATGAAGGCTACATAGACTCTCCAACATGTTGAGAAGGGAGAGGTGAGATGAGGGAAAATCAGCTGCCAGATGCAACTTCACCAAGAAATGTTGCAAAACTGTACTCACTGAAAAAAACCAAAAAAACTTTTACCCCGAAGCAATACTTCTGCATGTGCCTACACATGTACCTCACCCCCAAATATGGCAGGATAAACATGTGATGTGCATGCTGCACACATCCTTACATTGTATTTGGCCTCACATTTTGAACCTTTATATGTAGAGATATGTAGAAAAACCAAATTCAACAGCAGCTGGTGTCATGTTTTGCCAAATACAACAGCTTTGTTCTCTCACTTCAGTGAGTTGCACACAATCCATGCAGCTTTTATGCTCAGCCCCCCCTCCTTTCCCTCAATGTTTCAATCAGCCAGCCTCAGGAAATGATGAACAATATGCTTGTTGTGTCTATTCTGTCATTTCATTGCTGCACCAGTGTTTAAAAAGTGCTGCACAGTCTCACTTTGAAACATCAATTTTGAAAAAAAAGAAGAAAAAACACACACACACACACCAAGCCTTTTCTCAGTCTCTTAACAAAAGCTCTCAGACTGATCCGATGTTTTCTTTACATTTCCTCGTGGCTCCAGACAATCAACTTGAAGTTGACTCAACGTCTTATTGTTTGAAATTTCCTGTTTTTGGTCTCGGGTGTTCTCTAGCCTGAGAGTAATATTGACTGTGCTGGATTCTCAAAAATAAATAAATAAATAAAGGAATAAATAAATAAAGGAATAAAAAATATCCAGCAACAAATATATTTTTATACTTTTAACTCCAGAACATGAGAGGTATTAGAAGTAATGCCAGGATCACCGTGTGTTGAGCTAATACGTGTCATGACCAAGAAAGCAGGTGGTGTTTAGTTGTTGTCTTGTGGTATCCTGTTTTATTTTAAAATTTCTCTCTCCTCTCATTTGAGGTAACTTTCTCCTTCTCCTTGTGTTTTCCTGCCAGTCTGATTGTCTGCCCCGCCCTGATTGTTTCCACCTGTTCCCCATTACCATGTGTATATATGGTCCAAGTCTCCATGTGTCTGTGGCCAGTTTGTCTTGTGAACGAGAGAAGCAGCATCACTCCGATGGCTTTGTCTTGGTTTTTGTTTCCTAGCTTTCCTCGAAATAGTCATTTTGTTTGTTAGCTTAAGCTGTTTTTTTGTTAGTAGTAGTCGTTTAGTTGCACTTTTTTAAATAAAAGTTTGTTTGTCACTTTGTCTCACGAGTTGTGCAATGGGGTCCAAGTCTCGATGTGACAATGGGAACAGTTAATGAGGTGCATTCAACGACCCTGGTGAATTGCATCACTTCTGACTGTGTTGTGATTGGCCAGCCAATGACAGCTTTCCCAACTGTCTTGTGATTGGCCAGGTACCTGGAAGTGACGTAATCAGCACACCCGCTCATTGGAGCTTCCGTTCTAGGTCCACTTTAACTGGATACTTGCTGCGCTTCTGCTGCTATACCTTGTGATAATAGACGCACTACATATTTGTGTTTTCATTTATGCAACCATTAATGAAAAATGTGTTGTATCTTTATTAATATTAGTCACAATAACTGATTTCCCCTCATATGCACTAAGGTAAAATAACAAGTGAAATACAGGTTCACGCCATTGTTCAATTAGCTGAGGCACAAATAAATAATTAAATTAATTTTGTAAAAAGGGGTGCCACCCAGGCTGCATAATGTTTGGTCTACAAATGAAAGTGTTTCCATTTTCCTGCTCTTAGCATACAAAGGGGTCTTGGCGCCTACTGTCGGCTCACATCTGTAGGTTCCTCTGACCTGTTAGTGTGACCTGTGTCGCCCAGAAGCCAGAGCTGCATCTTTTAAAAGATCCTTTTATTTCCTCGGCAAACACTTCAAAAGCGAGGCACTGAACTGTCTCATGGCACAGTTAAAGCTGCACACCCTGTGTTTAGCCATTTTCTACAGTATAACACTATACAAGTAACAGTGATAAACAATCTGCGTTTAAATGGTTTTACACACTGACACAGTTTTCTGATTTTCTTATTGCAGGTCTTTGCACGTTTGGGGAAGATACATGAACAGAGGAGCAGAGCGAAGGCAGATGAGCAAAAATAGTGTTGCAGTGTTGTGTGTTGCAGGCAGCTTGGTGGAGCCTAGAGGAAGTCAAAGGGGAAAAGCACAAAGGCTGGATCAACAGAGTTTCTTCAGCCTCTGGCTCCAGTAAAGCTGTTAGCAGCCAAACACCAGGAATGAGAGCATAAGTGCAGGGAAATGTGTAAACTACTTATCTACAGTGCTTCACATACTTATTAGACCACCTGTCATAAATATAGATAGATATTTTAGAAATCTTTGAAAAGGATGTTTAAAACTAAAAATATTACTGCTATTTATTTGGCAAATAACAAACTGAATTCACCGTTTTTATACCCAAATGTGAGCCAGCTCAGTCAGATATTAATCAAAGATAACTAAATCAATTCAAATTCAAAATTCAGTAATGCCAGTAAATAACTATGATTTGACATCTTAATCAAGAAATAATAATATGCTTTACTATTTTTTAAATTATATTTTAGCATTAAAAATATCATTTTGATTAAAAAGCACCATTACAGAAACAAACAAACACTTAGATAATTACCAATGCTGTAAACAGAACGATAATGACTCTAAGAAGGATTCTGGACAGTTTGGCTGCATTTCAGTTGTGTCAGGTTTTAAGTAACACATGCAAGACATTAAACATAATTGAGGGACTGTAATATTTTGTTTTCTGTTTTTGAGGATGACTCTATAATATCTGTCCAGGGACTACACGTGAAAAAAGAGCCAATTGGCTAATTCTTTAGTAATGTGTTGACCGTGCCGATAAAATAAAAATGTATATTGAATTGACATCTATCTACATTTACAGGGTGTGTTTATTGGAACTGTGTTCTATGCATGTAGACCACTGAGTCTGTCTGTGTGTGAGTGTGTGTATGTGTGTTAAGGAATTTATCTGGTGGGGTGAGGACTGAGGGCGGAGGACACACTGCGCTCCTCGGAGACATTAACCATTGTATGCACAAAGTGTTTGTTGTAAGAGTGATGACCACTCGCTTTATGACACCATCAGTCCAAAAGGAATATTGCTCAGTGTGTCCACAGGCCAAGTTTGCAATGAAAGAAAGAAAGAACGTTTTATATCTATCTCCTGCAAAAAGTTTACGGTCGGCAGTCATATCTATTTATTTTTCTCACAATCTCCTCCATGTAGAGATTCGTCAATCCAGTGCCACCTTAACTAAGTGGTTAATTTATAGCAGCACGCTCCTGAACATGGTTTAGTGGTTTCTGACATTTTGTTGTGGTTGTAGTAAAGGAGGCGGTGATGGTGTGGGTGATTGTGGGGGTGGGGGGGTGTGGTTGTGGGTGAGAACGGCAGCAGAGGCGGGAGGTCTCTGAGACTTTGTGAGAAAGTTTGTATTAAATTCCCATTTCCCCTCATTGTGTGGCAAGCTGGCCTGGCTCCACACGCACTGATCCTGCCGGGGCCCTGGGAGTCTAAGCAAGATTGTCACTCACACCTCGCACAAAACTCAACATAACAACCACTGCACTCCCCCCCCCCACCGCCAGATCCTTTCCCCCAACAGCATTTACAAACCCCTAACCTCCACCCTGCGTCATGCAGACCCACAGAAACTCGAATCGAGTTTGACGATTTTTGCTTCAAGGCGTGATTGCAATGCGTGAGTGGGTGAGCGAGATAAAGATTGCCTTAAGTGAGAGAATGAGTTGGTGAAAGACACCAAGATTTTGAGATAGAGCATGTGTGCAAGCTTTACAAGTCAAATTTAAAGACCCCATCTTATAAAGTCGGATTTCCGCTCGGATAAAAAGCTATAAAATCGTGCTCAAGTGTTTACTCTCTGATAGTGTTAGCTGTTTTTTAAAAGCAAGGAAACTTTCAACACCATACAATGTTTGTGACAGGTCCACTAACCATTATCTGAGGGAACTTCCCTGCTCCACTCAGTTAAACAAACTGCTGAATAGTGTCTGGCCTTTAATTTTTAAAAATAATAAACCTTAGAGCCACTTATTCCACAAAATATCCAATATTCCCCTTGACGAATCATTCAAAGATCAGTGTAGACACACTGTATTGTTCTGTTGCTCTGTTGAGACCATGGATTAATTATAATTGGATACTATTTTCTAAAACAACATTTATTCCTGCTGACACCATAAATCCACAGATAGCCTATAATCATTTACTGATATACTGTGATGTAAGTGGACCTATAGGTAAGATAAGTGTTTTTTGGGTCAGTGAGCGTCACATGACTTGAATATCTGTGTATTGCTACACCACAACACCAATCCAGTGTTGGTCCTACAGTATAGAGCCATGACTAAGATGCTGGTTTTTACTAGTTTTGTGTTTATTGACTAATACATCCAACAACATCACAATAGTCAAGCTAAGTGAAATTAGAAAAATGACATGCACGTCCACTAAAAAAAACAAGCAATTTAATATTGGGCTAAATATTCTATCTTCAAAGTGTCTTAAAACGTCTTCAGTCAGAAACAAAAACCAACGTTTGCTGCCTTAAGCTAACAATAACATGGACGTTGTCTTTAATCACCAGCTTGTTACAAAGACAAATGCGGGTGAAAAACATACTCGTACTGTTGATATTTATTGTGCATCATTTAAAGGTGCCATATGTAAGAATGTGGCCAAAAACGGTCACTACATTCAAATTTCAAAATATCGAGGTCTTTTAGGTTTCGTTTTCTGACGTAACTGGCAACCCACGGTTGCTCGGCAGCTGAGACTCTACAGACTGCAATGATTGGTAGACGGCGGTAGGTGGCGCCACATGCCAAAACATGATTTCAAAACATAAACATGATTTGCAGTCTGCAAAATATTTTTTTTTATGCAAATATTTTGACTGTACTGTTGTTGTTGGTGAGTTCAGTTTGTTATATGAACATTATTCCCGAGTCTCTGTGACATATTAGGAGGATTTTATGGCCAGTTGCTTTAGATTTATTACATAATGCACCTTTAAATTTTAACGTTTACAGCTTCTTCTTTGAGCCTAACATATGCAAGTAATTTTTTTATGGACATTTACTCCCCAACCAGCAGTGTTTTTTTTTTATCAAACCAAACATTTTGTTTATTTGAATTGTCAATTCTAGCAACAGAATCTATTTGAATCAGTTCATATTTTTTCCAGAATAAAAGCTCTGTACTATTTTTTTCTTCACTTTTTTTATTGTGAAGATAATCAAATCATTTAATTTGTTCAATCATCTGCCCAGGCCAAATACTGATGCTGGCGGGCCGGTTTTGGCCCACGGGCCACTAATTGCTGATCACTGATCTAGAAGGGTGCTGGATCAGTTAAAATGCAATGCAAATTATTCTTGATGACCAAGAATATGAAGAAATGAGCGTGTTCCGATCTGCTTCTCGCACGTCGCTTGCCTTCCTCTCCCACATTTCCTGTCACTTTTCCACTGTGTACTTTTCTCACAAGAAGAACTGCCATTTAAGTAACCCTTAAGGGCAAAACTGCCTCTACCAGCTGGACTGACACATGAAGTGATGGGAAAGGATTTGACAAGAGGTAGAGAACTGACGGTGTCAGCGGTGGCCACAGGGTGAGCAGGATGTGCACAGCAGATAAGACGCACAAGTTGTGGAGCTGTCATATCATCGTTTTTTTTTGTTCTCTATAAGACGATATTAATAATTGTGTCCTACATATTTGTACATGGACCCAAATGCCCTAAGCTCTTTTCCACACACACACAAGAAACTGAGTCATGGGACAGTGATACTGACAGGTTTTATGTCGTCATGAATCGGGTTGTAATATCCATTGGATGAAATCCCTTCCCTTCCATCCCTCCCTCCCATTTCCTCTGGCTCCACCAGCAATCTCATATCCCCATGACAACATGGGCCAAGTCAAAAAAAAAAAAGGACAGAGTTACACCACGAAGACCCTCACTTGCCAAAACGATTTTGGCGCCGACAGACAATCAGTAGGTGAGGACTGTATTACTAGCCAAACTTTTTGGATGTGGTGTTGACAGCATAACAATAGAAGCAAATTATTTTGACAGCAGGAATCCTCAGAAACGACTGCAGCTCTTTCACACATGACCATGTATGCCGATGCTCGCTCACAGAACCAGCTGTGTGAGTTACGCTCACATTTCACTGCTCATTTGCAATACGATGTATGTGCATTGTAACGAATGCAAGAACTCAGTAAAATCATATTTTTATTACTTAAATATATGATTAACAAAATGTGAGATTTTGATTACTAGACTCAGATCTGGCCCAAGGTATATGCAAACCTAGCAGCTGCTTGGGGCCCCTGGTAAAGACTACTTGATTTCTTTAGACATACTCAGACATCTTAATAATGTTGAGCTTCAGTTATTTGGTTTTATTTTGGAGTTGACGATTGATAATGTAATGTTTGCTCATCTTTTCGAAATGTAAAGGTTCCACATGTAAGAATTACATTACAATTACTACATTAGTTACTTACTACGTTACTACATTCAAATTCTAAATACCAAGGTCTTTTAGGTTTCGTTTTTTGACGTAACTCGCAACCCACGGTTGCTCGGCAGCTGAGACTCTATTGACTGCAATGATTGGTAGACGGCGGTATGTGGCGCCACATGCCAAAACATGATTTCAAAACATAAACATGATTTGCAGTCTGCAAAATATTTATTTTCATGCAAATATTTTGGCTGTACTGTTGTTGTTGGTGAGTTCAGTTTGTTATATGAACATTATTCCTGAGTCTCATGTGACATATTAGGATTTTTATGGCCAATTGCTTTAGATTTATTACATAATGCACCTTTAAAAAAAGAAAGTAATTAAACTGCTTTACTTGTTTAATTCACTTTGAAAATGGTGCAAATAGTGCACTTGTGTGTTTTTGTATTAGTTGGTGCAAATAACACAACTGTAATGTAAGCAATTTAAAGTTAATAGTCAAGCACTGGCTACTCTGAGGTGGTGGGAGCCCCTAATCAAATAGAGCTTCAGGCCCCATAAAGGCTTGGGTTGGCCCTGGTGAGACCACATCACACATAGTCATATAAGGTTTTTGGAGCAAGACTTGTGGAAAGTGGAGGAAAAATGGAGGGTATGGGATCAATTTAAATACTTATTTTACCAAGTGATTAAGAGTCTCCAACTCAACACGTTAATGATATTAAATACTAAGTAACTGTGATGCCAAAAACAATCCAATTGAATGTGTAGTTGGCCTTTAGATCCACAAAACTGTCAGTAACTAGCAGCACTTGTGATGGCTCAACACTGCTGGCAGCGGCGCTTCCCCACTGCACAGCTGTTTACTAAATTCATGTGTCTGATTCAAAACTATTTCTCACACCAATCTGTGCGGCGTGAGTTAGTATTCAGCTGCGTTCATAAGCACATGTGTAAAATATTCTGCTCCCATGACAATCAATCATGCAACTCAGCTGAGGTGCGTGTAGTAAGTGTTCTACATGCTTTGAGAGCTGAGGAAAAAAAAGTGTATTTTCCATGGAGCGTTCTCTCTGATAGACAAAAAGAGTCAGGAATAAGATATGAAGCGAAGAAAAATGACTAAAGTTTACCTTCTCACCTTCATAAAAGTCTGCCTGTGCTCAAAGGACCAGTTCATCATTTGAAGACATTTATGTGTTCACTTCACATCATGTCACCTGCCAAAGTTTTACCGTAAATGTTGGAACTTTGGCTTTGAGTACATGCACAGATAGTTTGTACTGTTGGATCCTGTGTCCCAATTAAATTGTGTTTATATTTCCTTTATAAAATGTGGAAAAAAAAGACTGATATCTATAAGAGAGGCATTGACTTTGCTTTGCTTAACATCAAAACCGCTGCATGATGAAAAAATTTGATTTCTTGTGTCTGTTTCCTGTCTCGTGCGTCTTTGTGCTGTCAAATGTGAAATGGACATGAATTTGAGGGCTGTTTGGAAAAGGGCCAGACAAATGTTCATTTGATCAAAAATATATACACGAGTTCAATTGGAAGAGAGGTCTAAGAAAACGAACCCTAAGTTCATCCCACAAGAAAGTAACCACCAAAGCCACCAAAATGTCACCAATACGTTATTTTATTTAGGAATAAAATGGTGTAAATACCATGAACTTTGAGCAGCTTAGCTGTTATATTTCAGATATTTTCAGATATTTTTTTTTAATATATATAATTATTGCAATTTGGCATTTCTTCTTGTGTTTTTTTTTTGCATACTGCTGTTCATGTCTGCATTTATTTAATAAAGCCCACTATCTGCATCTTAAAGCTGTTGTGTGCACTTTTTAAATATAAACAACTGTCTGTACCATTCTAACCATTTATTAGGCCTTTCACCTATCAGCTATGCATGGTGACACGTGTCATCATGACTGATGGGAAGGCAGACACATAATACAGTAGATGCACTAGTAAAGCAAGAGAGCAGCAAACTTTAGGTTAAAGAATTATCCCCAGTTCTCTGAAGCATGAATGAGGTGGTGCGATATTGAAATGAATGTTGAAAGAGAACGGTTGGAATAATTGACCTTGAATTGTTCCTTTTAGAAAGCTCTGCAGATGCTTTACGTAGTCAAATTAACACTAACAAGTATAAATATAATCAAGTAAATAAAAATGACTGCAGACAACATAATAAAATGATATCAGCATAGTCAAACCTAATTAAAAAGATACATTTTAAGTTTATTTATAATATCTTATTCATGGATAGGGATTTCAAAGTCGAGATCTCGAGTTTCCAAAAAATGATGAAAATTTTTTTTTTTTTCAAATAATAATTTTTTTTTTTTTTTTTGGAAACTCGAGATTTCAAAAAAAAAATTCTGTCATTTTTTTTTTTCCTCATGTCACTTCGGGGGCTCCGTATAAAACTGTTTTTTAAAAAAAAAGGTCTGAAGGAATTATTGGCCCCAGGAATCCTCACATCAAATTTGGCCCTCCTTAAAAAAAAGTTTTGGACACCCCTGGTCTGAGCTGAGGGTGCTCTCAGAGGCTGTAATATTTCTCTAAAGGCACAAGTATACATGCAGCCAAAAACATTTTCCAGCAACAAGAAAGCTGTCACTTCCTAAAGTTCATTTTTATTTCATATGGAAGAAGAATTGGAATCTGATATAAGTTAGATCAGATAATACAAGACTCTTGTACTGTAACAGTATACTCTGAACAACACCTGCATGCACTTACTCAGATGTAAATTGTAGTTATTTGTTTCCAACCTTTATCTTCCTGTCCATTCAATTCATCACAACCCAGACTGGAAAGAAAATACTGACCCACCACCAAACCCCCAGTCCCCTAAACTGTTGTGGAGGTGAGGCTGAGCCACTGTAAAAGAGAATTTAGTGATCATGGGTCTGTCAACACATGTGGAACAGTGTGACCTTCCAGTCTGACACCAAATAAACTCTCCATACTGTCAGGACGTTGATGGATGTTGACATCAAAACCCTTGCTGACCTCACACAGGTACAGAAACAGTACAGACACACACACAGTTTTGTGCAGCTATTCTTCTTAGGACGTGGAATTGACAGCCCAAACAAAACCTTAACCATAACCAGTTAACCACAATTTAAATCTTAGCCTCACAAATGAGGTTCTACCTGAGGTGAATGTTTATGCCAGACAAGGTCCTAAAGAGGTAACAGAAACACACACACATACATAGACACAGAAACACCTCATTAACAGTGTTATGGAAAACCTGATCAGAGTAAGGAAACCCTAATCACAACAGCATGTAGTCGACCTCCAGTGTGAAAAAGTGCTGGGTTTCCTCCCAGTGCAAGATCATGTGGGACAACAGGATTTTCGGGGAGTCAGCAGACATGGCGAGATACGGAGAGTGATCAGAGGGTGATCATATTTTTTCAGTTATTTTCTTGCTTCTTGAAGCCAACGTGACGTAAACTCAGCATTTTTATTTTTCAGATGAACAAAAGGAAATGTTGTTACAACAAATAACTTTATATCTGACTTTACTTTGTTAGAAATGGACACACTGGCTTTTCAACACTACTATTATGTCATAAATATAGAATTTTAATCCAATATGTCCCATTGGAACACGGGTATCAGGGAAATTGTGTAAAGGGAGGGGCACTGAATTCAGTCAACATGTCTCTGGAATAGGCTTTTTTTTTTTTTTTAGTTTTGAGGAAGTTGAATCACACCCTTGGACTTCTGTGATGACAGGCCAGATACGGCATGTTATGCAGATGTGACAGTGTGATTCAACAGTGTATTATGAGGAAATTAAAAAATTATTTGGGTTAACCAGGGAACATTTGAATGGTCCCGTAATTTTCACCTTATACATGCGCGGTTTAGTTTATCTCAGTGTAGGTTTACATTTCCATTTTTCCACATCTCAGTGGAGCATGAGTCAGTCTGACCCATCAGATTAGTTTTCTAAATACAGGTAATATATTGTAACCTATCAACTACTCTTGGTTGGTTAGAAAAACAACTTGAAAATGATTCAAACTGATAAGTGTAAACAGTGACGTAAGTCAGTGATGAAACTGAAACAAATCTGTGGTTGTTTCCAGGGGAAGCCCCATGCATGATCATTGACTCTGCAGTTCAGTTCAACAGTGTCCAGGTCCAAAGAAACAAGTAGTGGCGCTCACTTGTCTTCACTTATTGACTCTTCTTACCTTTGCAAGATTAACGAGACACACTGCACTGTGGCTGCATAATGAGTGTGGAAGACTACATAGGAACGTTTTAGGGAAAACGAAAGAAACTCAAGAGTTTACAGTGGGCAGAAGAATATTGTTAAATTAAAGTGGAACAAATACAGATAAGAGAGATAGAAAAAGTATTTAGGAGCATTTTCAGAGACCCAAAGTAGGTCAGTGGCCATTGTGAAGATGTGGTTGACGGTGCTGACCGCTGCGACATCGAGAAAACGTGGAAGTTCTGACCATGACTACGACTAATTTTAAAGCTAACATCGCCGAATACGATCTACGCGCTTGTCTTTGCAGGTTAAGCGTTACGATGCGATATTAAAACTGAACTTTATGTGACGTACAATAATAATAAAAAAAAAAAACATCTCACTATAACAACAAGGGACCTGAGAGAGCAGAGAAAGCGGGATGGACCGCTTGTCCACAGTGTCCAGAGAACTTGAGCCACATTCAGGAAGAGGCACTCCTGCTGGAGGCTGATATGTGTGTGAAGGAAGTGGAGGGAGCACAGGGGCAGGAATCACCCTACAGGCAGGAAAGGCCTGTGGAGGTGATGGCGGGGGTGGAGATGGAGGCTCTCTGGGCTTCTGTCTGATGACTATTTGCTCAACACACACCACGACACATACACATACACATACACATACACAGAACATGGTCACACAGCTCTGCATGCTTCTTGTTCCCATTACCCATTGCATAGGAAGGACACGGAAAGAGTGAGATGGATGGCTTCTGATTGTAAAGCATGCATGCATTGAAATTAACCAAGGAAGGTGTTGTAGGAGGCCCATGTTTCACTGCATTTTTTTTGCATCTTTAACCCTTAATCATGCACAGAACTATATTCACTTAAAGGGGAAATAAGTAGTTTATAGTGCCATCTAGAGGAGAGGCTGAAATTTACAACAAAGACCTGCTGCTCTGCTCACCCCCTCCCTTCCCTGAGCGCTACGGTATCCGCAGCTGGTCAAATGTCGTCCTCGTCGTCTTTCTCCGTGTCAGCAGATGAGGTTCGTGAGGTGAGGGAGAGGGCGAGCTACCGCGGCCGTAGCAGACGAAGCGGAGAGAGAGGGGGCAGGACTTCCGCTACACGTAAAGCGACGATTGTTTTGTTCTCTCGCGTTTGTCCTTACAGGCTCCGGTAGAAACATGGCGTCTCGCTGCTAACAGTGGCTATGCAACCGCGGTCCGCGGTCATGTTATTTTACATGACTTTTTGAAACACTACGAAAATGAAACAAAAACTATTATACAGCGACTAGACAATGCAGGAGCACATGATATGTATAAAAAAGTGGATTTTGGGTTATATAAACCCATAAATACTACATATTGTACCTTTAAGAACAGTTCCAAAAGGTAAAAAGTACAGTTATGCAGCTCAGTCTTCTCCTGCATCTACGGTAATATCTCAGAAAATCAGGTGTGCTGTAGCAGGGAAACATCTAAAACATGCAGGACAGGGCTCCATGAGGACCAGGATTGAGAAAAATTGTTCTAAAATGTTCACTTTATTTGTGATTTAAAATGTTCACTTTATTTTTTGACACAAAATGTAACAAAAGTAAAATAAGTCTCCAGTAACACTAATTGTAATTCAATGAGGGTTAAAGTGGACTTTAAGCTGCAATCTTGAGTGTGAAGACAAATTGTTTTAGGAAATTAGATTTTTGATTGTCTTTGCTTTCAATTTCACTTTTTTAAAGTCAAGGTTTTGTAATTCTGGTTTCTTGCAATTTTCCTTTCACGGATCACTTGCTGATGCCAAAACATGGAACATGGGCCTCTCAAATTTCACTGGATCACTTTTTTCCTTTGTAACATACTGTATACTAGTAAACTACTAATACAAATAATAATCTTGTTTTTTAATGCTTTCTTGTGGCCTCCATAACAATAACCCACTATCCAAGAACTGTGTCCAAAAACACATTTCTCACTGGACAACTGGAGCGGGAGTTGCGGATACAGATCATCCCTCCAGGCTAAACCTGAAAAAACACTCGTGGTATGACTCTGATACTCACGGGCACCACATGAGACGCGTGAAACGCAAATTCCTCTCCGAACCATCCTGAAGTACTCTCTCTTTTCGCATAAATGTTCTCACAGCTTCACGGTGGGATTAGAAAAATGCACAGTTGGATCATATTTTAAATGTGTCGACTTTTTTTTCCTGAATCAAACGTATCAGGTCTGCGGGATCAGGCAGAGGTACAGTACAGTGACAACGCTGACACTTTTTAAAGCAGTTCTGCACAGAGGCTGAGTTTCTCTTTGTGCGTCAGCAGGTTTATTATTCATTCATTCATTTTTCTATTGCTTTATCTTCCACTTGAGGTCACGGGGGGCGGCTGGAGCCAATTTCAGTTGACACAGGGCCAACGCACAGAGACGATCAACCATTCACTTTCACCTACAGTCAATTAAACATGTACAATTAATCTAAGCTGCATGTTTTTACAGGAAGTCGGAATACCCAGAGATTAACCCATGCACATGGGGAGAACATGCAAACTCCACACAGAGAGGCCCTTGGTCAAACTGGGATCTGAACCAGTGACCTTCTTGCTGTGTGGCAACAATGGTAGCCACTGAGGCACTGTGCTGCCATTTACATGCAATAGAAAACACTGATTAATGCACAATGTGGACCTGAATGCATCTTAAGCAAGATGTTAAAAAATCAGCCCTGTGTTTTAAACAATATGTGTTTAAATAAGCAGTCACTCCAGTATCCAGTATCCACCCATATGACATTTTTAGACTTGCAAATGGTGGGAGGAGTTAAACAATTACAGACTCTGTTTCCCGCCTGCTGCGTGTTAGTGCGACTGAGGTGTATTGTCTAATGTCAGAACAATGAGTTTATAAAGATTCAGGGAAACTCTTAGATTCTAGATTAAATTAGATGAAGCTAAACAACCTCTGCTGCACTGAAACCGGCTCATCATCACCACAGCCAAGTGTCAGATGAAAGGGAGCCATTTACATGCATCAACACAGCGTACACGGCACGTTGATTAAAGAAATCTGATCCTTGACATCGAGTATCTAATTTAATATGAGTTACAACAAGACAACTCGTAGCCCCTTCACACTGGCAAGGCTCTTAGTAATTTTGTTTCATGCTTCATACTGAAAAAAAATAGTTTTGAAACCTGAAAAGTTGATTCCTAGCAGCAACTAAAATAATACTTTTTTATTTTTCTTGTGAACTGTTACGTCATCAGAAGACAAGTGGTGGACGGAAGGACACAATGGCATAGGAAACAAAGAACAAAGGACATACGGTGATGGAACTTTGTTTTTGTTTAAAGGTGCCATATGTAAGAATGTGGCCAAAAACGGTTACTACATTCAAATTCAAAATACCGAGGTCTTTTAGGTTTCATCTCTACTGACTGCAATGATTGGTAGACGTCGGTAGGTGGCGCCACATGCCAAAACGTGATTTCAAAACATAAACATGATTTGCAGTCTGCAAAAAAAAATGTTTTAATGCAAATATTTTGGCTGTACTGTTGTTCTTGGTGAGTTCAGTTTGTTATATGAACATTATTCCTGAGTCTCTGTGACATATTAGGAGGATTCAATGGCCAGTTGCTTTAGATTTATTACATAATGCACCTTTAACTGGGGGCAGCTGTGGCTTAATGGTTAGGGCTTCGAGCTCGAGACCGGAAGGTAGCTGGTTCAATCCCCGACCAGTCCGCAGCTGAAGTGCTGTTGAGCAAGGCACCTAACCCCCTCACTGCTCCCCGAGCGCCGCTCACTGGCATGGCAGCTCACTGCGCTGGGTTACATGTTCTACACCTCACTGTGTGCTGTGTGTGTTCACTAACTCACTGCAGAATTGAATTTCCCCTTGCGGGACTTAAAGGGTTCTTAATCTAATCTAATCTAATGTGAAAAAGTCTTGGTTCCCCAAAGAACTTTAATGGCAACCGTGCCTGTGCATTATTCTCTGCAGTCACAGAATAATGCAAAATTCATATAAAACTGCAGCTGTTTTATTCATAGCTTTCTGATGCAGAGGTGTGGAGAGTCCAACTCAAGTTATTATTTTCTAGATAAAGGTCACAAAAAATTGACACCATGGTTGTGGCAGATTGTGTAGGTGGTGACAAGGAATTTTGTGAGACAGAAAGAAAGTAACAATCACTGCACCATGCTGAGTGCGGTGGATTGTCTCAATTTGATGCTTCAATGTCCAGTGGGAGGCTTGTTTGTCACATAGTTCTTCCTCCACAAGTGCAACTGTCCATTGTTACATACACAGGGCCGACACGTGTTGTTATTTCCCCCCTTCTGAAGAGACTTTTCAAGGCAATCTTCACCACAGACGAGGCCGTGACCTCAGACCCCCACCACTCCACTGAGAGGACAAACAGTAAACATCCCACTGTAGCAGAAGAGAGGAAAACCCCCTCATCTGCTCCAAAACTCCAGACACAGACAAGAACTCTGCTGGTGCCATCAATGATCTTGACCTTGTGTATACAAATCAAGAGGTAGAAGACATTATCAGCAGACAACGTTGTTCCACATGCTTCTGCTGCGGCATACAAAACTAAATCAGAAAAGAAATCAATTAGCATATAAATGAGCAGTTAAATTGAAAACAAATCATATTTCTGTTTCAATTAAGATTCCCTTAAAGGGGAAATAAGTAGTTTATAGTGCCATCTAGAGGAGAGGCTGACATTTACAACAAAGACCTGCTGCTCTGCTCACCCCCTCCCTTCCCTGAGCGCTACGGTATCCGCAGCCGGTCAAATGTTGTCCTCGTTATCTTTCTCCGTGTCAGCAGATGAGGTTCGTGAGGTGAGGGAGAGGGTGAAGCGGAGAGAGAAGAGGCGGGACTTCAGCTACAAGTAAAGAGACGCTTGTTTTGTTCTCTCGCGTTTGTCCTTACAGGCTCCGGTAGAAACATGGCGTCTCGCTGCTAACAGTGGCTATGCAATCGCGGTCCGCGGTCATGTTATTTTACATGACTTTTTGAAACACTACGAAAATGAAACAAAAACTATTATACAGCGACTAGACAATGCAGGAGCACATAATATGTATAAAAAAGTGGATTTTGGGTTATATAAACCCATAAATACTACATATTGTACCTTTAACTCTGTTTCATAAGTTTATACACATACAAGTATTTGCTGACTAGTATCAATGTAACGTTTATCATATGTTCCCATATTATTTAGCTTTTAGGCTTCTGCTTTCCTGAGGCCAAAACAAACCATTAAAGGTGCATTATGTAATAAATCTAAAGCAACTGGCCATAAAATCCTCCTAATATGTCACAGAGACTCAGGAATAATGTTCATATAACAAACTGAACTCACCAACAACAACAGTACAGACAAAATATTTGAATTAAATAAAATATTTTATATATATATAATATATATATATTTTGACAGACTGCAAATCATGTTTATGTTTTGAAATCATGTTTTGGCATGTGGCACCACCTACCGCCGTACACCAATCATTGCAGTCAGTAGAGTCTCAGCTGCCCGAGCAACCACGGGTTGCCAGATACGTCAGAAAACAAAACCTAAAAGACCTCTGTATTTTGAATTTGAATGTAGTAACCGTTTTTGGCCACATTCTTACATATGGCACCTTTAATATATGTTTAAAATTGTTATTTATTTATATTAATTCCATTTCAACTTTATGCTGCTGCTGCAATTGTGCTCGTCAGCTGCTTCATTGAACATAATCAATATCCAGACATGGCTTTAATATACCATTGAATGTATAAGGTATATAGCACAGTCTTTCAAAGTCCAACAGTTAATCAGAAGCAAACAGGCCCTTGTATTTACTTTGGGAAACCACTCCTGTGTCGTTCAGCTGACGCTGAGTTATCATTTGAACATCCCTGCTCGTCCTCGTCCCTGCCATCTGCCCCAAGACAAGTAGCTGAAGCATCCTGGAACATGGGGAAAGAAGGAGGGAGGAAGAGTGGGGGAGATGTAAAGATGTGCAGAGTGCACTGCCAAGTGATCAGGAAGTCGTCCTATTGTTTTCAGGGTCCCCTCGCTTTTCCTTTTCAGAGCCACCAGAGGTCTGTGGTCTCATCCCCCTCGGGCTGGACATCTTAAATAAAAGAAAGAACTCATCACAAACTTTATCTGGTCCAATTTCCTCCTTCTGTGGGAGTTAAGTTTAAACTGATAGTTTTTGAAGTGTGGCTGTATGAGTTACTGCCACATTGTCAGCAACTGAGTGCCGCTGTCGTCAAAAACGAGCCTGAAACACGGAAGTTCACTCTCACCCACTGAAAACAAGGAAAGAAAAATGTTTGCCTGCTTAAGTCTAATGTCTTAAGAATGTGCTTCATTATGGCAGCAGCTTTTTCTAACATAAAAATTAAAGTTTGTTTCATTGCCAACTTGTTCACTCTCCCACACCAAAGTCCATAGAGAAAATTTGCTATTTTACATCACGGCGCACAGGAGTAGTTCCAGTAGTTCCAATGTGCTATAGTTTGTCATTGAAAATTAAAATTCTTTGTTTAAATGTACCTAACACAAAATGACCAAACAAAGCAGCAGGCAAGTAAAAAAAAAAAGCAGATTAAATGCAGATTTTCTCTACGGACATTTGTGCAGAATAGTGAGCAGTATCCAAATTACAGATTCTAGTCAGAAACTTCAATCATACAATTTATTAGATGACCCTTTTAATTGAATAAATATAATGTGTGTTTATATCCCTTTAATAAAGTATTCACAAAGGTGTGGCACCAGACAAAGATTTCAAACAAGCTTATTTGACTGTTAGTTGGAACTATAGCTACATAAACAGTACCTTTATTTTGGTTGTTTATAGTTTTACTTGTGAATGCATTTGCATTTGACCGATTTGACAACACAGACTGTGACATGTTGCACACGAGTCTTTTACTTCTTCTTGGTTTGGTTACTGCTGTGACAACATTGCCAGTGACCAGGTCTGCTGTGTCATTGGACAGCGAGGGGGAAGAGTGTGAGGGAGGGAGGAAGGAAGCACACCTTAGTAACAAAGTTACCCATTAACCCGTCCTTCTGGGAAGCAGCTACACAGCACACCTTGCCCAACCTTTGCACAACATTTCTCCATTTTGCAAAGAAGGACAAAAGAAAAAAACAAAATGTGTAGATTCGGCCAATGTGACGTGTGAGAGTGCGGACAGCAGGTAAACTCCCTGAAGCTACAGGGACAAATGCAGACAGGTGACCAGGTAAGACTTAAAATGTTCTTCTAAAGTCTCTGTTTAATGCTGCGAAATGATCATGTGACTGCTTTGACTTTGACTACATTGGCTGGAAAGTGCCCGTAAACCACTTTGCCAGGAAAATCTCACTATAAAACATTGATATAATAAGTAATATAACAATAGAAATTGTAACATAAAATGTCCTATATTGCAGCCACTTAGTGTTATTTTGCCATTTGAGTGCCGCTTCAGTGATGCAGCCAAACCACTGTCTAAACCTTCATATAAATGTCTTTGTGTACAAATGATTTACATACATTTATTATTACGTATAATATAAAATATCAATTTATATCAAAGGCAAACATGTCCTTATGGCGCCCTCTTGTTTCATACCCCTATGTTGATGGTGGCCACTTGATGTTTTCACCTAAAACATAACTTATTTCATATATTCCTCCAAAAACATATTCTACATTCAATATTACACTAGTGATTTAATAATGACCAATTTTTAATAAAAAATATGCAGTTCACCTCCACAGGTCTCTTTTTTTTACGTGTAGTATTGCTATGGTTACTCTATTGACACTTCTATTATTGCAGGACTGACAGGCAAACACGACAAGCATGACATTTTAAAGCCACATAAACTTTATATAATGGCCTTGCTTCAAAACAAAATACAATCCATAAGTCATTATTCAACGATATGTGCATACATTAATACTTGGTTGTACATTAACAGGCACACTCTGCAAGTTAAATTAGAATAACACCAGCACTCTCTCTCTCTCTGTTCACTTGCTCCACCAGACCTCAAACCTTGACCCTGACAAACAATGGCACCAGCTGACTCCTTTACACATTTTCAAAAATATAGAACTTGGCAGTGGGATAAGAGGGATAGAGGGAGGCTCGCATGCTGCTCTGCGGATGAGTGGGGTGAGGGTTAACCGAAGGACGCCTCTGTTATTATCTGTGAAGAATGATTATCTGTGATTATTTCAGGCGAGAGCGAGAGAGACAGAGAGAGATGTTTGCTTGTCAAGAATAATTTGTGATAGAAACCAAATGCACGTTGTGGTGGTGAACAGAGTTCAAATGCACTTTGAAGTTTTTTTTTTTTTGTTTCTTTTTTAATTTGACTCGGGCTCTCAGTTTCATAAGCTGATGCTGAGTTATCTCACTCACTCACTCACTCACTCACTCATCCTCTACCGCTTTATCCTCCACATGAGGGTCACAGGGGTCTGGAGCCAATCCCAGCTGACATAGGTCACAAGACAGGGTACAGCCGGAACAGGTCACCAGTGCATCACAGATACAACCATCCACTCTCACACCTACGTATGGGCAATTTAGAGTGTCCAATTAACCTCTGCATGTTTTTGGACTGTGGAAAGAAGCTTGAGTACCTGGAGAAAACCCATAATATGCACACAGGCTGATATAACATGCAAACTCCAAACAGAAAGGCCCGTCAGTCTAACCCTCTTCAGAATATCAGTTTGATGTTTCATTCAGTTTGATGGTATAAATAAGACTGTGAAGACCAAGTAGCAACCATTTGTGATTATATCCAGAAGAAGGAACTTTTTGAACGTTTTGAAGCCTTGAGTTTGACGATTTGACTGGTGTTTTTGAGGTAGAGGATTTTTGAACAGACGTTACCTGCAACCAGACACTTAAGTTGTATTCACGACCAGCACTTCTAATCCGAGTTCGTTTTCTCTGATTTGGGTAGATGTGAATTGCCCAACCAATGATTTGCACCAAAGAGGTGAACTCTGGTCTGCCTAAAACATAGGTCCCGTTTCGCTTCAGGTGAACCAAAGGAAGTGGACTACAACGCAGGGCATTGTGGGTAAACAAAACTAAAACATTATGTGCGTGTAGAACGATAGCCGGGATAAATGTGTGAGTCCATTTTTGCAGCGTATATATGTCATACGTTGTCAAGGCCCTTGGCTGTTATGCACTGCCCTGGAGTCAATCACATTATTTTAGCATGCAGATGATGTGTGCCAGCCCTTGCTTTCTGATTGGTTCCTCTGGTTCCTGCTTGGTCTTCGTCCACCAATCACCTGCCTTTCTCGGTCTACCTGCTCAATCCTCTCCTTCACTCGTCATCCTCACACCTGCGGGCACGGTGCTTCCACATGAGCAGGTGACCCCATTGTCGCTCTGTCGTCGCAGCTTAAGCATTCGATTTGTAGTTTTGACTTGTCCTGTGAGCATTGTGAGCCTTCGTGTGCTCTAGTTTGTTTGTTAGTTGTGTTTTAGTTCGGCCTGCGTGCCAGATTTTTGAGTTGCTCATTTTGTTTGTGGTGTTACTCGCGTTGAAGGCCCTGAGCCTGATATAGGGGAGCTATTCCCACTTTGTATTTTGGTTTGTGGTTTTTACATTTTTATTTGGGAAAAGCCTCCTCCTCCTTTAGTTTATAGTGTTTGATTTATGTTAAATTTACCTTACTTTATTAATAAAACTTGAATTTTGCTAAACCAACAACATCTGGTTATTTTATGTCATTTCCCCTTCCCCAGCGAGCTGGGGTCGTAACGTACGTCCTGCATTAACCAACAGATGAGCAAGTTTTCTTGTTCATTGTTGTGTTGTCTTCTCCTTCAGTAATTCTTGCTGCAGCGCCGCCTCAGGAGAGGAGGGGAATATGTTATGTGTGTGTGAAAGTGTAAAAGCAGACTCAGACCAGCTGAATGTTGCAACCGAGTTCCCAATCATACCTAGTCTAGCGGACTATTAGGTGTGAATATGACTTTACTGGACGATAACTGTCACTCACACTTGTGTCCACTCGTATGTTCAGTGCATTATCTATTCAGGGAGATGTTTACTTGATGTTATAAATGTGATATTGATGTTAGACGTCGACCCTCGGAGGCTATTTAATATGTTCTTAGATTCTGGTTGACCTTAACCAGCAAAGTAGAAGACTAAGCTTTATATAAAATCTCACAGTGTGGGACACAGCATCAAAAACACCTTTGAGAATGATATTCAAACACATAGACGTGCAGACCGAGATGCAAATGTAGCCTCTTGCATGCGTGTTGATATACAAAATACAAATGACTGCACAGTAGCAGAGGCAAACAAGTGACACACACACACACACACACACACACACACACACACACACACACACACACACACACACACACACACACACACACACAATGATTTCTCACTCCCTGTTCTTCTCATCTTATTATGCTTGGTGTGTATATTTGGTTGCCTGTGTGAGGACAGATCAGGAAGAGATAAAGGCAGCCCTGCTGCTGTGTTTACAGCTAACACCTCTGAAGAGTATAGCCACAGAAGAAGGGGAAGTGGCCTAATGGCCGCTGCCCCAAAGTCTACAGCTTCAGGACTAATGAACACAACAGTGGCTGTTTCATTATAGATAAAAAAAAAAGAAGAAGTATTTCTTAACCTGATGAATACACTGACTGTATGATCAGTTTACCTCAGACTACTTTTATGGTTGTAATTGTGAAGGACTTTCACATATTATCTTTTACTTTACATGAATATATTAAACTTTTTTTAAAAGGATCAGTAAATCTTAGGTGAGGAGCAGAAAGCAGCTGTTGCAAAACAACTTGCAACATGCAATATTATGATGAGTGAAAGGGGGAGGTAGGAATTGAGCAACACATGTCTGGAACATCTCATGATTTGAAAAAAAAAAAAAAAAACAGGTCAAAAATTCAGGCATGTCAAACATATATGATGTGTTACTAACACAGGCCATGGACAACAACTTCACAGCTAAATACAAGGAGTCAGCCAACCTTGTGCATGCAAATATCTGGCAAATGTGCAAAGAACTGCACTGAAACATCCTCTTTCCTTCAAGCATAAACGTGCACAAGTGACGGCTTTCATATTTGTTTCAGGTGAATCAATGAGCGATTGTACACTGATGTACTATGATCTGCTCATATCTTAGCGTTTACTACATTATTTTTTTCAGGAAATACAATTTGTGCTTTGTTTAGGAGACTTAAAAGAAACGATAAATACTGCAAAAATATTATTATTATTATATTACCGCAGAGAATGGAAACATCTGGCCTGGCATCCACAGTTGAAAAATTGTATATAAATCAAAAATGATAGAAGGTATCTATGAAATAAAAACAATAAAAAGATGGCTGAAACAGAGCAGCAAGCAGAGTTTATGACCTATACTGCACCCACCGTGGGGCAGAACGAATTAAAAAATGTGTCTCTTGCTGCCAAAAGAATGGATTAGAATTTCTCAAAATGTTTTTAACTTTACACATAAAACCTAATGATGGACAAACAGTATGTGATGACACGTTCAGTCTGCACTGCTTTTACACTGAATGTCAGTGTTTTACAGCCTTATAAAGTTTTCACATGATATTGTTCTAAACAAACGGCACAAATAATGTCGACTTTCTTTTCTGTTTTCCCCTCTGAGAACCATAAAGTGTGCGGTTTATGTATTGTAGGAAGCTGTGAAGTACATTATCAGATTCTTACACACACACGCACGCACGCACGTACACACACTTGTGATTTTGCCAGTGTTATGCTAGAGGTCCTACAGTACGTGGGACTTCCTGTTTACTACACACTTGTCCTGTTGTGGATGAAATCCTCCTGAGTTCCTGACAGCTCATCATACTCAAATATGACTTCAGGCGGCCTTATCTCCTTTTTTTTTTTTTTTAGAATGACTCTCAAACGTTTCACAGATATGCTGTGAAATATTTAGGTCATTTGATTGTTCGTGTTCCTTTGTATGACTCGCTTATAAAATATGCATTTACAAGAAACCAAAGAATTCAAAGCTACAATGCACATGGGTGTGTGGGCCACAGTGATTGTTGAGAGCTGAAATGAAAAGATTCTAATGATTTTCTCATTCTGTTTGCCACTTCTTCTTTTGTTTTTGAAGGCCTTGTTCCACCGGCGTAAGAGGAGTCTGTTTTTAATATTTCCACTCACACATGGAATGAGAACGCTGAACCAAAGGAGACCTATCACTCAACCTTGCCACCTGGTGGAGCTGTGAAGGTTAAACCCACTGCTGGACAAGAGGAATATCACACACGACTACCTCCCTCATCTGGGGGAATGAATGCTCTGCAACGTTTCCCTCAGTTCCCCCTCATTTTCACCTGCTAAAGACAATAAAACAACTGTCCAGCTGTGCAGAATAGGCTGCATCGTTTGGTGAAAGGTTTAAGACTTTCCTCTCCTGGATGTAGCAGAAAGAGAATGTTCTTCCCCTGATGTACATGCGCGTGTGACACACTCCCATGATGATCCACGCCTGTGAGCAACAGTTAACTGTGTCAGTTTGCAAAGAAGACGCAAATTGAGCCACACGGGAAAAGTCATTCCAACAAAAAAAAGAACTACCAGTTAAAGCAAAGCAAGATGAAGATCATATCAAATGGCACATTCTCTGCAGCTCCAACAATAGCACAAAATGGTAAGATCTACAAAGTCGTCAACACAACACAAATGATTTATTAGATCTAATTAAGTATTAGGTCAGTTTGGGATTCTTTTGGGGTGTTTAGCTGCTTTCCACACCTGCAGCAGACTGACCAAGTGGTTCTTTTCCCTTCTTCCTTCTATAGTCACAGGACAGACAGACAAACCTGCCTCTCACAACTGGGAGTTCTTGGTGGCCGTCCTGGTCACAGCCATCTCCATCTCCATCATCATCACCCTTCTGGCTAAATGCCAGGTGATCCGTCGTTACCTGGCGAGTTACCGACACACACGGCTGAGGGAGACGGACACTGTGAGCCAATGTGAGCCCTCAGGTTTGTTTGTTTGTTTGTTTATTTACCATAAATACATGTATTATGTACATGTGTGTAGCATTAATGTCGTTGCTGTTTCACTGGTGATAACCACTGTTAAAGACATTTTGTCCTTCTGACTTATCCAGTTTAGCAGCATTTTACCAGCAGGAATTCCACGTATGATTGGCTTTTTTTTTCTGTATCTTTGAAAAACAGGCACACTGACATGTCTCTCAATCAAAGAATGGTTGTTTGTCCAGTTCTCCTCTAAAATGAAACACTATTTTTTGTCTTTTCTGGGCAGTGGCTATAATGCTTGTCAGTGATGATATACGCATCTCGATCACAGCATCTATTTTCCCATCGGATACACTGTTTACATAGATCTCAATTTCTTCATTTTTGATTCAGTCCATCTCTTGCTTTCAGGCCTAGAGGTGGAGTTTAACGTTCAGAACGGACATGGGATGAACCCTCACTCTGTCGCATCTGTGAGTGAGGAATACGACGATGGCTTCATCGAGGACAACTACATCCCAGCCATGGAGAGAGCGCGGGCCGAGAGAGCGGCAGAAATCATGGAGGACACTGAGGAGGAGATGGATGAGATTGAATTTTCCATCGCATAGTCCGATCCTCTCTCTCTCTCTACCTCCTGAACTGAAACCATCATGTCCACTCCCACTCCAATCATCGCTATTCTTTAGAATTATTATTCTACACATTCTCAACATGTGGTTATACTGTAGGCCTCCATTAATGTGCATTTTATATACAGGACAATGAATATTTAAGCCATGTGTGGCGTATTTATCAGCATCAGTGACAGTGATTTATATGTATTTATGATTTATATGTGTAAGGAATAAAGTTGTGTGTATTGAAACAGACTGAGAGGAAGATCATAACACCTTCTTCTTTATATTAGCATGAACCAATCACCACTGTACTGTATGTTAAAACACTTTCTTAATGTTTGAGAGATTTGTTTATGGTGTAGACTTGAAAAAATGTGTTTGATTTTTGATTTTGAAGGATAAACTCAAATCTGCCGAAAGCAAAACAGTTACATTTTATTATTTGCTTTATTGTAAAACTGAGTTTGCATTGATTTATACAAAACATGGGCTGAAATTAAAAAGCCTGAAGTAAACTTAAAGTTTAGTAATAAATCTAAAGCAACTGGCCATTGAATCCTCCTAATATGTCACAGAGACTCATGAATAATGTTCATATAACAAACTGAACTCACCAACAACAACAGTACAGACAAAATATTTGCATAAAAAAAAAATATTTTGCAGACTGCAAATCATGTTTATGTTTTGAAATCATGTGGCATGTGACGCCACCTACTGCCGTCTACCAATCATTGCAGTCATTAGAGTCTCTGCTGCCGAGCAACCCCGGGTTGCCAGTTATGTCAGAAAATAAAACCGAAAAGACCTCGATATTTTGAATTTGAATGTAGTAACTGTTTTTGTCTACAGTCTTACATATGGCACCTTTAAATTATGTATTATAATTAAACTCCTTATATTAAAACAATATATGTAAAGTGACTGACTGTTTATAAAGAAATGGGTGTAGACTGAAGCTAAAAAACTCTATTAATATGTGTATATTTCCATTAACTTAAATTTTTATTGGTATACAAGGTTAAATCATTCCTTTTATAGGTTAAATGACAGCTGCCGTGTGGAAGAACGTCATTATTTACTCTGCTATTTTTAAGGACTGTAACAATAGGGAGGAAATGTGCATACATTCATGACTTCCCTCAATACAGTCAGCTCAACAAGGAGAAATCAGGGCCATGACTGTATGAATGAATGAATGAATGAAAGGACAAACTGGCTCTGTTTGGTTCTCACCAGTCACAGAGTGGAGCCAGCAACACTCACCTTCCTTTGCAAACTTCACAAACACTGATATGAAGAGCAGAGCTGAAGCCTGACACAGCCCTGGAGCGTCGTGGAGGCTGTGATGACGATGGTGAGAGCAAGGCTGACGGGTCTGTGTGTGAGAGAGACTGTCAGGAGAGGAGCTTCTACACCCGGAAACACGGAGAATCAAGCTCACACAGACTAGTATGAGAGAAACCGGAACAACAGCGATTCTAACTTCAAAATAAAACTCCAGAGTCTCAATTGTTTACTTTCTTTACAAATGATTGGTGCAGAGTCTAAATAACTAAAATGTAATCACTTTCATTTAAAAAAAACAAAAACAAAACAAGAATGCATTAAGAAAAATAAATTCAGTCATGATTTAGTGGGAAATAAAAGTAAAGGGTTATTAAAATGTACTAAAAGTAGCATTACTGAAGGTATTGTTCTTATTCTTATTCTTACTATATTCTATAATGACTGCCTTGACATTTGTTTGTATGTAAGTCTGTCTTGTAAGATTGTAATGTGTAAGAACCTAACCTAAAATACTAAATTTCCTAAAATCATTTGTGAAAAGAAACAGAAAATTAATAAATGAATGAATGGATTTCCATTGACATGAATTAAAAAGCAAGCTTTAAATAATATTAGTGAAAGAAAAGCATATCCTTTCACATAAATCCAGCATATATTAAACATGTGCAATAAAATATAAAAGTTATAGCTCTAAATTCTAAAAAAATAACATTCAATAATCTTTTTCAAGATTTCCACTTTGGTTAAATTTTGCGACTCATCTTGGACTCATCTGACTACAACACACACACGCACACACACACACACATGCGCGTGCACAGAGAGTGAGAACTGCCTTTAGTTTTCACTAATTGTTTGTTAAATAATCCTGTTACCCTCAGGTCATAACTGCCTTTCACTCATATGAAACAGCTTTTAGAGCAGAGGTCACAAACTCACGGCCTGTGGGCTACAGTCAATTTCATGCGGCCTGTCACTTAAAGGGACACTATGTAGTATTTATGGGTTTATATAACCCAAAATCCACTTTTTTATACATATTATGTGCTCCTGCATTGTCTAGTCGCTGTATAATAGTTTTTGTTTCATTTTCGTAGTGTTTC